>NW_019384347.1:269912-428724 GCF_000671375.1 Centruroides sculpturatus
TGAGAGCATTTTTCATCTCTTTACGGGAATCTTCTATGCTTTTCTTTTTCGTATTAGATGGTAAACGTCCATCGCTATCATGGACTTCCATTTCAATATTATCATCTAGGCAATAAACACAGAAATTCGTAAAACTTTCTTCTCCACAATTCAAAAATTATATACGAATTTGAGAAAGAGAAACAAAGCAAATGACAAAAAGTTTACACCAAATAAACAGATGAAATTTTTATTCTGGTAAAATATTTTGGAACTCTATTCTACAGCAAATCCACAAAAATATAAGATAAAAATTAGAAAAAATCAATTGATTTCTATTTAGAAATTTTTTAATTTAAACGTGATATATCAGCATAAATATTGCATTTATCCTACGATAGATGGCGCGCGTTTACACGAGCATTCGAGCACTGTGTGTTCGATCGATTTCAAATTGTAAAGACCATTTCCCCCTCCAAAAAATATCTCTATATATGCATTTGTGAACTGTTATTTGCGATATTTGTAATAATTTTTGTTTAATCTCTTTATTTCAACTTTTTTTTGCTAATTATGTATTCGCTCGATCTTCGTTAAAACCTTAACTGTACCCCGAACAACAATCGAAGTTGTAGGAAGAAATTCGCCTATTTTACCGATCTAAGTATCCCTCTTTTCCAAATTTTAATATCGACTCAAAATAATTTAAAAAGACAAATTACAATAACACGATTTATTATTCAACTATCAGAAATTTCACAACACGCCAAGGAAAAGAGCAAAGAGCAATTAAATAATTAAAATTATAAAGGATTAAAATTATATATATATAAAAAATGGGGAATATCGCACTTCTGACAATCGCTGCAACATGCTTCTCGCATGGACAACTGAATGTGGCCGGCTCACGCGTCGGAAAACCTTCCGATTTATTCGTGTACGCATCAGACGGAAAAACAAAAAATATCGTGTATCCACAAAGCACTCCAATAAATAAATAGAATTGAAACGACACTTTGAAAAGTTTTCCCGTTGAAAATGAATAATAATAATAAGTTTCAATAAAAATGATAAAATGTAAATTGAATTTTATCATAACTAGTTTGCTTGAATTTCCTTTCTTCTGAAATCGCAGCAATGTGCGACGGGTAAGCTAGTAAGTTTATATTGAAATATAGACTATATGTATAAGATATAACCTGTAGAGGAAGTCAGAAAGTAGTACTATTGTATAAACAGTGAGGTAATATAATATAATTACTATGAAAATAAATTTGAACTCAGATCTCTCTCATTGTGAAAGAATTAAAGCATTAAAATTATGATACACTACAAAAATCTGCGTACGTTCAACGAATTGTCTGTGTTTTAATTGGACTTGAATACGGGTGCAGATTACGAGTTCGACTTCTATTAAATAATCACACAGACTTTATATACAAGAATTTACATTTAACTTTTGTGTTACATATCACAATAATTCGAATTTAGTTCTCGATGTCTCAGTTCTACAAACGTTTATCTTACATTTAAACATTATCTGTCAATGTCACACTCTCAAAGAATTAAGAGAAATCTTAATTTTAAAAATACGGATGAGTTGTATACAATATTGTAAATGCTAATAACGTGTAAAATCTTCATAAAGATCGATTCTCCACCAGAGATGATGGGTGACCCACTTCTATTTTTCATCCCTTCGACCTTTAATCATCAAAATTGAATAGCCTCGATGTCCCTTATGTTCAAGTTACCGTGAAAATTTCGGTTTATAATGTTTACTTTCCCGAAATATTAAACGAAATAGACGTAGTCTCACACTCACACATACACATATATTTAGGGAATTACTTTTTTNGCCTTGTGGTAGTTACCTACCACAAGGCTCTGTTTCAGCCTAGGCAATTCTATCAAACGGTAGGTAACTACAACATCGTTTGATAGAATTGCCTAGGCTGAAACATTCGGAAAGGATAAATATCTACAAACTGTTCGGGATAAGGACTGCATGAATATAGATAGTCCATTTATATGTTACTGTAGGCCTATAATCATACAATTTAGCAAAATCGCTATAAAGGAAATTGCCTTCAACTTTGACGTTAGAAACACTAATGTAACGAAACGATGACGTCATCTATGTTTATACAAAATATATTTTATCATCCTGCTATTGGACGCCGTTTACTAAAATCGTTATAAAAAGTTTTAATTGGCAAAAATTTAAGCTTTTGTAATTTTGAGTAACATTTTAAATAAAATTCATTTGTTTCCATGCAATTTCATCTTTATAAGCATAAACTTAACCGCTCGGACATTCAGCCTTCATAATGGTAGTCTAAATCCTGTATCTAAAAGACCTAAAAGATTGAATTGGAGAAAACTGGTTTGAAATGGACTTTATTACACTTACATATAGTAGAATGACTTTTAGCAAAACTTTTGTAAAAGTTTGGTGGACATCAAAGCCGTTTAGTTTGAATTCTTGCTAGTACCTTTTATATTTATATATATATATATATAGGCTACATGCGTACAAAGCCAATAAAAACGATTTATTTTAGCAGATGTGGATGATCGAACTGTGGAGATTGGATGGATGAATTGATGGAATATTTCGGCGTTATCCCATAGAAAGTCCTCTCGAAAGGCATCCCTTGGGTACCAAAGGATGTCTTTCGAGAGTACTTTCTATGGGAATCTGGTCTCTATTTACGGTAGGTGTTAAACACAAAAAATACCTGGAAAACATGAGGCCAGCCCGTTGAATTGGCTTGAACCCACAATAAATCACTAGCGATTAATGGTTTTGTCTATTCGGCCACTAATGGACTTTCTGTGGAAATCGTCTGCTATCCAAATAATAATGAATACAGTATTTTGAAAAATATATTAGATTCTAAGATCTGAAAAAGAAAAAATATTCTGTTTCAAAACATTGTAAAAAATTGTACTTTGTGATCTGGATTTTCTGAACATACGATAACGGGTTTCTGAAAATGCTTGGTGTAATGAAGAACGGGCCTTGATATATCGGACGGTAGTCAGTCTGATATATCCGAACGGACTACCTCCGAAAAATACCTAGTAATTTTTGACTCATCTGGATTTGAACCAGGGTTCCCCAAAACAATAGGCTGCAATCTAAACCGCTCAGTCATCAGGCTAATGAATCTGGATTGCGTGGAAATAATTGTGCATGAGCAGAGCTGCAAGCGTAACAAGACCCATTGGCAATCTATTAATATATATGTTACTGTGAATGACCGATATCTGGTGAATGTCAACATTCTCCGGTGAATGTCAGCATTCACACAGTCGTTTTGTGTATGTGCGAAATATTTGCTAAATATCATTATTTCTCACTTACACCGGCAAATGTCGACATTCAGAATGCACTGATGGTGAGTGTTGAATAAAAATATTTTTATTATGTTAAGACAAAAATGCAACTTTTTAATGTCAAAATAGGAGAAAACTTAAGTAACAGCACATGTAAATAAACTGTTGAACCTAAAACGAACAGTACATTCTTAATCAGAAAAGAAAAATAATACACAAAATAACACATACACATATATTATGTGATTAACGGTATATAATCTTATTTATTGCAACAACTTAAACTGTTATGGCACTTTGAATTGCACAAGAGTCCCTTGCTTTTACAACTGCATTTATTCGTGGAACACTTCTTTTTGCAATGACAGCGTGTATAGCCTTGCCCTCCACTTTTCGAATTAGCTGTAGCTGCTTCTCTCGGCGATATTTCTTGAGAAGAAATCTCATCTATGGAAAGTAACTTTTCTTACAAATTACGAACTGATTACGGGTATGAAGCTGCTTGATGGCACTGCGGGCCCGAGCAAAGTCAGCGTCCTAGGCAAATGACTTTAACGTCGCTCCATTAAAACACTAAATAGAGTAATTTTTATTCAATATGCAGCACGCAATATCGCGATCGTGAGACTATGGCGCTATTTTCAAAATGGCGACTCGCGGGTCACCACGTGGGAAAGGATTGTGATCAAAAAGAATTTATTTTTTCATTATGTATTGTAATTTATGTAATTTTTATGTAATTTGCCATGCCGCACCCCTCGAATTCAAGCGCCCTATGCCATCGCCTAGTTCGCTTATATGAACTAGGCGATGGCCTAGTTCATATAGACCTAGTTCATCGGCCCTGCTTGAGGGTACCATTTTTGTTTGCTAATTTATAAAAGTCGGAGTCTTTTATTCCAACAACAACCGCCAACACATTTCTGGCATCTGTATGGCCACGGATGACATCAGGGACTTGTATTCTCACGGTATCACCAATTTGAGCAGAAGGAAACGACGAAGAATTTNACCATTGATGATTCCACGTGCGGTAAGTGGTTCAGAAAGTTTCGTGAAAGTGTGAGACCCGAAAGGCCCTGGGTCTATTTTATGAATTTTTATTGATAATATTAAATTATAGACACAAAATATTATTTCGTTTTTGGTGAAAAAAACTGGTGTTTTAGACGTGGAAAAACCAGATAACAAATGCTACTTCCTTTCACAGAAGAGAACATCCTCTGTTTTTCCGTATCTGGTTAAAAATCTCGCTCCGATGGGAAATGGTTACCCCTCATTCATTCCCCCTTTCGTCCGTTCTCACGAAAGAGTTACTGGCCGATGATTGGTCGAAATTCAGGAGATATAAGGGAAATCTAGTCCAAATTCGGGGAGTTCTTCGACAGATCCGAAGCATCTAAACTCCACGCAGTTCTCCTCCTGATGGCCAACGCCCTAAACGGAGTCCGATAGACTAAGTCCCGAGTCTACACGTAGAAGTGATATTTTTATATTTTGTGCACGAATTGATCTCCCGTACGAAAAGAATATGAACTCTATCTACAAGGTGTCCTTTACCTACAGAAACGAAGACGACGACAACTAAACAGGTCGTATGTTTAGAATCATTTTGTGAGCTCTCTCTCTCGATCGCACATTAGCATAGAATAAGTCGTAGCCTCTAGCTTGTCGCTTAATTGTTGTTATCGATTATTTGTATTCGTCTGTTTGGAATTATTAAATTTACCCTTGTTTTATTTTATAAAAATGTCTCTTCAATTTATTCCGAATCAGATCGCAAACGCGTGTTAATCCGCGTATAATAAGTTTGATTAACTGGTGTCAAGGAATCCTGACGAGCATCTGAACTTCGCCGTTCAGATCAAGTTTAAATACGCTCTCCTATGTAAACTTTTTAGATCGGATCTTACGATTCGAAACTCGGAGAACTATTCTCACGGAATAGGCCGATTAAGTGGTACTAACGATCCTTAGCGGAGTTGTACCCCCGGCTGATCTCACAAAAGCAAGCTTACAAATTTGACACAAAAAGCCGTTAAGTTCGTTATCCGAATTTTGTTCGTTATCCGAGACAAAATTTCTGAAAAATAAAAGTTCGTTAACCGATTTGGTCGTTAACCAGGACGTTCGTTAACGGGGTTCCACTGTATTTGATTTCGCAGATAGAGGTTGCCAGTTTTGAGCATATTAACAGTTTTCTTCACTAGTTGTCTTTTGATTGTCTGTAAAAATTTCGGCCGAGAAGGTGGCTGAGGAGGTTAACGTGTCAACTTACTGTTCTTAGAATTCGGAATCAAATCCCGGCTAGTTCGAAAACCCCAGGAATTTTTCGGGGTCTCGAAAATTTAGGATCCCTTTCCTTACAATCTTACTGTCCCATTGCATTAAATGAACAAAATTAATATGTGTGGTCTATTCCTTTCAATTAATGTAGGCCTAGCTGCAAAGTTCTGTAACTCACAACTAGGGTATGTTGGAAAGTTTGAACTTGTTCTATTTAATAAACGTTACATTACAAGATTTTTTTTTATTATTTTCGTGTTTAATTTTATTTAAATAAAACTAAAAATAACATTAAAAACCAGTAATGTATCGTGTCCGTGTTATCATCTGAATATCTAGTATTAAAAACACAAGTTCAAGCTTAACTTATCCCCGATGCTTACTTTATCTATAATCACCTAATGGTTCTCTATACAATCTCTTATGACGGGCGGCCAGATGGCCGAACGATCAAGCTAGCAAACTAACGCTCTGGAGAACCCAGGTTCAAATCCGAACGTAGTCTAAGAAGCTCCAAGAAAATTTTACGCAGTGGTCCATCCATATATGCCGAATGCACCCGATCACCTCGTTGTGTGGGTCCCTATAATGGGATTGTTTAATAAAGAAGCCCTCTTAGTGCACATATAGCTGAAATAAATCTCCTTTAGACGTGATTTGTAAAAAATCCTGTATAATAATAACCAATTAAAAAATGGTGGTCAGTCAAAATAAAATGACAAAGAATTTATAAGCTTTAAATAAAAGGAAGCTAGCATAATTCATCAACAGTCTTGTTTTTTGACAGTAATTTGTATTTAAAGTAAATTTTCGAATAATAGTTTATATACAAACTTAATGAGAAACAATTCGGAACTAACATCTACAGTGATATTTCAGAACTGTACCTATACGGAATGAAAACTCATTCATCATTCTACTATTTATTTTAAAATACTGTACAAGGTAAGTGAAAATTATTTCATCATTCCGCTGATATATTTAAAATAATCTCTATTTATTCTATTGAATGGCATATTATATATTTTTCTGAAATAATTCTTTATTTCTAAACCTATTATAACTTGTTTTTCTTTTAATTATTTAAACAAAAATAAATACAAAAATAAAAAAATAAACATTACACAATAAATAATATTAATTGTAATAATAAACAGAATTTATGTCATTCATTTTCATACTGTAATTGTATCATAAACATTATACAATTATATGCATACACAAAACTGTAAAGCTTATTCCTTTATCACCTATATCACGTACAGAATAGATTCGTGTATTTATATATATATTGATGTAAAATAAATGGGCAAACAATCGTAATATTATGCATTACTATATTATATTTTCGAATCACAAGTAAATAAAGATTGAATGAATCAATTTTTAGTCTCATTTTGGTGAGTCAACTGAATGAATCAACTTGGCAATTACGCATCTGTAGTGAGAATGTATTAGCCACTACTACAAAAAAACTATATTTTATAGTGTTTAGAACCCTGTTTGAAGTGACGTTAAATATAAAATAAAACTATTAAAGAGTAAGTGCAATTTTGTGTATAGATAATACATTGAAATAAATATATAGAAAGCAAAGCAGTCGAAGAGGAGACGGGATTTTTTTCCGGATCCGTAATAGTTCCTATCCGTATAAATTAATTAATAGTATATTTAGTAATAAAGAAATAATTTGCAGATTTCACTTATTCAAAAAACAATGGTTAAAAAAAGGCCTGCTAAAAAGTAAAAGGAACCCGCTCTATCCAGGACTCCATAAAAGCTCTCTAGGGTGCTCATCAAAAGTTATTAATATGGCTTACTACTAAAAGAAATAAGCAATGTAAAATATAATTTTATAATTTAAACATCTAATAATAATTTTGCAACGAAGTGATATAAGAAAAAACTAAAATTATCTGAAAAAATTGCAAACACAGACCTACTACAAGTATAGTTCGGCATATCTTGTTTAATTAAAGTTTTTTAAACTTTTAATAAGAGTAAATAGATGATTTTTTAAACTATTTATTCAATAAATAAATACAATATTAACATTATAATTTGCAGAATAATATTTTATTGAAAGTATTAACAAGTTTTCAATGGTATTATGAGTTAAGTATATAATATTTTGTCACGTATGTGGAAGTAATTATAATATCATTAAGTTTAGAATAATTATCAGCATTCGTGCTGAATTTATTAAAAAAAAAGAAAAAAACCAGCAAAGGTCAGCGAGATTTCTTTTGTTTTTTTTTTACGAAAAGACCCTGAAAAGTACAAATCGGAACTCGATAAAATAACGGTATAAGGGAGACGAGAGTAAGACCATTTTATTTGTAATCTCGACCTCTTACGAAAGATTCGCGAACAAGCGAGATGACGCCATCTTGTCTTCTCCGTTGAGTAAAATGATTAAACACGGATCATATATTGTTTTACGTTATAAAATGTAATAGGAACGTTTGTCTTCAAATAAAATTTCTAATAATGAATCAGAGGATACACAAAATATAATTAATAATCGTTTGATGGAAGCTGAAGGTCTTCCTTTATAAAATTTGTAAGTATTGCCAAGTTTTCAAATTTGAAAGCTCTTTAAAAAATTTCTTTAACCAATGATTTCATTTCCTCTTTTCTAATTTGTTTTTCTAACACAAATTATTATTTTTGATTTAATTTATGAAAATGTTAATTACTTGTTTATTATATTTCTCTACCCATGAGTCACATTAAATGGGTAATTTTTTTTTAATTTGATTTTATTTATTTATTATAATAATTTAATTTATGATTTTGATTTTAACAGTTACATATTAAAAATATATATATATACACAAATAATTTAAATAGAAGTTAGAATAAATGGATATAGAAAAGTGACAATCTGGATTTACATTTTGTTTTTTCTTTAAAACTTTTCTAAATTAAAAAAAAATTTGTTTTTATTTTATTAAATAATTTAAAACAAGTTTAATAAATCGATAATAACAATGGCCTAAACGTAATAAACTTTTAATGTACGAGGGCGGTTTGTTTTTTTTTTTTTTTTTTAAACCTCCGACGGTCCGTAAAACAAAGACGAGTGTAAATAACGAAATGAAGTTGTCATCGTAAGTTAGGTACAAACGTGGTTACTTTTTGACATAATCGCCGTGAAGATCGAGACGTTTGTCTGTCTGCGGACGAGCTTTGCAACCCCTCGGCGTAGAATGTTTGTGCCGGTGACTCGAGACTGGCCTTAACGTTGTTTTGAAGATCGTCGTTAGTCTCGAACCTCTGACCTCTTAGCCACGTTTTCGGTTCGGGAAAGAGGCGGAAGTCGCTGGCGCTAAATCGGGGCTGTACTCTGGGTGTTTAAAAAGTTCCGAGCTAGGTGAAAGTCTTCACACCATTAATGCGTGAAGACTTCCACCTCTTTCTTGAACTAAAAACTTGGCTAGCAGAGCAGAGATTTGAGACTAATCACAATCTTCAAAATGATGTTAAGGCCTGTCTCGAGTCACTGGTGGCAACATTCTATGAAGAGGGGATTGCAAAGCGCGTCCGCAGATAGACAAATGCCTCGATCTTCACGGTGATTATGTCGAAAAGTAACTGTGTACCTAACTTATGATAACAAATTCATTTTGTTATTTACACTCGTCTTTGCTTTATTGTCCGTCAGAGGTTGAAAAAAAATGCCTATGTACTTCAGTAGATAATTGATAACACAAAATTGGGTATATTTAATAAGCAAGGCAAAGAAAACAAATTCCCAGCACAAAAATTATAAGAAAGTGAACTTTTTTGACTGTTAAATGGGAAAACAGTATTTGTCCATCAAAAATGGTAAAAGATGTTAGCTTTCTCAATTTTTGAGCTGGAAATTGGTTTATTTCACTTTGTTTAGTAATGTAGAAATGAAAAACCATTAAATTTTATTAAGAATCCTATAAATAGACTTATTTGACATGTTCAAATTGTTTAAAATTACTCAAAAAATTTATTATCGTATGGTTAATGTGTGGATAAAATATTTAAATCCTTTTAAGTGGTTAAAATTTCTCGTGGGAAATACTAGAATTTGACTGTAGTATTCTGTCAGTGCAAAGATTTATATTGAGATTATTAAGTTTAATATTTATATATATGATTCTATCAGCTCAAGGTTGTTCATTTAATGTTTGAAAAAAATTGTTTTTGTTTTGATAAGTGATTTATGACCTATTACTGTTTTCACTTATTTTATAAAATAAGTGAAAACAGTAACACAGCTATCTGTCAATATATCGTTTTAGAAATAACAAGCTTCTTTTGTCAGTTTTTACAATTGCAAGAATTGTGCTTAGAGAATAAGTTTAATTACTCAGTAAAAAAATTCCTTCAGAAAGTGATAAATCTTTTGGGTGATGAGTAGAAATTTTATCATAATTATTTTAAAAGTCAAATCCATCTGATGAACAAAGCAATAATAAATACAAATAAGTTGCAATAACCTTGAATAGTTTTGTGCTTAACTTTTGAAATGTTTTTAATTCACTCTAGGACTTTCTTGACATGTTCTATAAAAATTTTTCTGGTGTGATCCAAGTTTGATTTAGCTTCTTATTTTGAAAAATTAAGTGCAAAGCCATACAAGGTTAGTGTGATGTATTTGTATTTGTTTTAAAAGTTTTATAATGAAACCTTATGTACAAATGAAACAACTTATCAAATTACAATCTTATATTTATTACTTTTTCCAGTGTTTGTCTATAAAAATGTATCTTAAGAAAGAATGCATTGATTTTAAACAGGTTATGGCATCAGTTTATAAAATTTTATAAAAAATTGAAATTACCTTTTTTTTTAACTTTTCTAACATATAACAGTACTTTTAGATATTTAATAGGCTAATAATTATATGATTACTCATTAGAATTTAATAACTACTGCAATATCAGAATCATATAATTTCCTTGTTGGATTGATGTATAAAGTTTGTTTACAGAGAATAGAACATAATCAGTCTTGTATTTTGTCCAATTACTATAAAATGAACAATATTATTCTCATAAAAATGAAAATAATTATATTTTGTTATCATCAATAATTTTTTCTATTACTGTATTAATTTTGTATTGGATTTAGTTAGGTTTTGATTGATGTAAGATTCAAAAGTTTAAATCTAATCTCATTCAAAGTATTTAGAGTTTATAAAAAGATTGAAGCACTAGAACTTTGCCAGTACAAATACACAATATGTTATATATTTATAAAGTTTAGATTTTTAGTTAACTATAAATATTAATTGTTGAGTTATTATGAGCAATAAAGTTCAAGAAATACAGTTAAGAAAAAATATTATATTTAAGATTAATACAGTAATTAAATGTTTTTAATCGTTACATATTATTTGACTGAATACAGTACAAAAAAACCTAAGACCTTCCAGTAACATAACAAAATATGAATGTTTTTGACCTCCTAAGGTCTGCATTAGGTTTAAAGATGCATATTATATGATATAATTTTGTTTTTAAATAAAAGAATAAAAATATTCAGTTTTAGACAATTAATTTGAAATATTAAATATGTATTGTTGAAATTATATGGTTTAAAATTTAAATATTTTAAAACCCATTCCATTTTTTAGAGACTATAAATTTAAAATCATTATTAGAAAAAATAAATTATTTTAGTTATGGTATAGTTAGTTTTTTATCATTGAAACTATATGTGTATAATTTTATTAAAGGCAAAAATAACAATTATTAATCCAATTAGGTAATTTCCTTAACAGAAATTTAATCATTCTACCACTACATTGTCTCTGTTGCTATTATGTGAATATGAATGAAGAACTCATTCCTTTTAATTAAAAGATTCTTAGCAAAGTAGCATAATATATACTTTTGCATATATAAATTAATTATATATTCAAAAGTGATATAAAACTTTAATAACAACATTTTTTTTTTTATCCACAGAAACATTTTGGATTGCAAACATCAACATTTGTCATTAGAGATTTAGGAAATGTCATTTGGTTAAGTTTTTGAGGTATGACTTTATAATGTAAATTTATTTGGGTTTTATTTTACTCATAAATTATTATGTTAATACCATAGACTACACATTTCTAAAATAGTTTATTATTAAACAATGTAAAAAATTATTAAATTTTATTTCACAAATATGAAAATATTTATAATCCCACTGATAATTCTATCATAAATCTTATGCTGGAAATTGGATTAAAAAATGTCAATATTTTGGTTAAATCAATATAAATAATTGAATCAACTTTCATTTTCATATAGTATCTTTCTTTAAAATGAAATTAAGCTGAAGGTCATGGTTCCATACATCCAATGCTGAGATGTGAAAAGTTTATGGCAGTTAATATGTCACTTTACTACAGGTCCATTTTGCAATCTGACAGATTATCTGACATTTTTATTGAATAATACTTTAAATATACAGTATATATGGTTAATGTGTGAATAATAAAACAAATAAAAGTATTTTCAAATTAACTAATTTAATATTGTTATAAAAAAACTACTAATATTGCAATTTTGTATGGATAATCCACCTGTGTTTAAAAAGTATTTTAAACAGGATGCAGGTTATGTAATGGGATTAGTTATAAGTCAGTTTTAAATAAGAATTATGAACTCATCAAACCAACTTTTTCTTTGTTTGTAATCACTAAGAGAATCTTTAGACAATGTGAAAAGTCATTTATGTGCTGCAGACATATTCTTTTGCCATTGCAACTTTTCCAAAAACACCAGAGACCAAAACCTATATGTTATCCTAAGTTCTCACATTTATTTTCTTTATGATATTAGACATTCTTATTTGAATTCGTATCTTAAAAGAGGACAAATTTTTTATAATTGTCCTCATTTATGTATGACCTCATTTCAGAGAACTTTGATGGTTAAGATGCTACAGGATAATTGTCATCCTAATAAGCTATAAACTTGCTTTATCACTATGAAATGATTTTTGATAACTAAAAATAATTGTATACATTTAAAGCAATAGTCTTAGTTTGACTGCTAAATGTTTTGCTTTGTTTATATATAATAGCATTTCTTTCCATGGTTTTGTTAACAAAATTAAAACTAAAGATGACATCATTTATTAAACTAGGGATGAGGAATCTTTGGTATGCATGTAAAACATGGCACACAAAATGACTTTTTTCTGACATGGAATCCAGGACTCGCCTTAAAAAATAAATATCTAACATTTTCACTGAGTTGTATGTTTTAACTTAATAGAATACAGTTTTATTGAGGGAAGTGATAATATAGATGCAATAAAGAAACAAACATTATAAACTGTTTTAGTAACAATAAGTAATAAGAAAATCAAAACAAACATTTTATTTTCAAGACAGTTCTGCATTATATTGATTTACAAGAAAGGTTTGCTAATTTAGCAGAAAATCCACTAAACATAGCTTTCCTGTAGCATTGTCTAGCTGCTAAACCAAATAACACTGTTCCCAAAAATTTCACTTGGCACATATGAGAAAATTTTGCATTATAGATTTAACCATTTAGGCATGCACACGTACCTGTGTGTTTTAAACTATACTGTAGAAATTTGTTTGGTATTGAAGTGACATTTGTATAAAAATTAAAATAATATTAAATAACTTTTAAGTTAGAAAACAATGATAAAAAATAAATTGTTATGCTCATTTTCTAATAATAATGAATGAATAAAACAAAATTTCAGAATTCTATTAGATGGTATGACTATTACAATTTTTCAAATCTACCATATAATGAAGCACAGTTTTTGTTTGAACAAGTTGGCTGCCAAGTGACAAAATTCTTTTTGCATATAACTTCATTTTTATTTTGTTTGTCAGATATAACAACAACAACAACTTTCTTGTTAATCAGTACCTTGTTGAGGTGAGAGAGTACAGTAGTTCCAGTGAACTTTAGAGCAATGCCAGTTGGAATGTAAGCTTCCAGTAGGGCCATCCATGTCAGTAAGGTCTATGGCAGAAGTGAAACAAAGAATGACCCACAAACAGCATTTGACCCAGAATGAACAGCTGCTAAACAGTGTCTGTTTCCCATGTCAGAGGTGACTGAGTTATAAAACTTGGCTTTAGATATCTAATCATACTCAATTCTGTAGAGATTACAAAACCTGGTTCACATTTACAGTATGATAATGTCTTGGATGTTGCCTATGCTAACAAAGTCTGCATTCATGGGTTAGGCAGAGGTTTGCATTTGAAAAGCCTTCCACAGTCTCCCTTGGTCACCAGTGGCAAATGCAACACTGGCCCAAGTATGGCTACTGTGTCATAAATACAAATAAAAATATATTCACTCATACACAACAATACCAGCTTGGAAAAAGTCCTTCAGTGACAATCCAGCCACTGATTGCTAACAAGGCCAAATGTTCAGGTCTCCAATTTGAATGAAACTTGGTGAGCATTTAACTTCAAACACAAACAGTTCTTGTCCAAATAATAGGACCCACCTCTCAAGTATTTCTGAAAAATGGGTTTTTGAAAATTGAGTGTTTAGCTTGTAAGTCTGTGGAAGTTTCACTTCTTGTAATGGCAATAGCTGAGTGGATAAGATGGTGGACACTGAATCTCTGTATAAGGAAGAAAGTGTACTGTCTTTCAGTGTTATATTTATTCATTTCCTGAATTAAATGCAAGTATTTTTGACATTTTAAAATGTCAATAGTACTTAATTTAATTCAGCAAATGAATAAATATAATGCCAAAAGACAGTACAGTATTTTCCTTATAATATATATATGGCATCATAAGTGAGATTATAAAGTTTTACAAAGTTTCTGTAGATTTAACTCTTGTATGTCATTAAATAAAATGTTTATTTCTTTATATTAATTTTCAGACATGGTGGTATTGTTATACTTGAAGTATAACAAACATGAGTCTGTGAGGAAATTATCCTTAATATTAACAATTATAAAAAAAAATGCTGTGACTATGCTACCCCATTTTCATATCTGACTTGTCTTTTTTGTTCATTTGCAGTAATATCTGAAACTTATTTGCTGTATTGATATAGTATATAATCACAGACAAAAATATCTGAAAATAAATATGAAGAAATAAAAATTTTATTTAATGACATGTAAGAGTTAAATTTAAATCTAGAGAGACTTCATTTTTGCTAAACAGGAAATGATGCCATGCTTTTTTAGATCTTTTATTTTATAAGCTTTAAATGTAAGGAATAATAATTATAATGCTGATAATATGGTAAAATAACAAAATAATTTTGTTACACACAAAAAAAATTGCAAAAGTTTAAACCTACATTGTGTAGCTCTAGTGTTAGTGTGTTATTCATTCAGCTATTGCTGTTACAATGAGAAGTGAAACTTCCAAAGACTTATTAGCTAAACGCTCAATTTTCAGAGGCTCATTTTTCGGAAATGCTTGAGAAGTAGGTCCTATTATTTGGACAAGGAGCTGTTTGTATTTAGGGTTACATGCTCACCAAGTTTTGTTCTAATCGAAGATCTGGCCTTCTTGTAAGCACCAAATTTTAATGCATAAGTATAATTTTTTCCTTTAATATGTACCTTGTTGAAATTAATTTCATTACATTGTACCTATCACAAAAAGATTTTATATGCCAAATTATGTGTGCATATAATTGCATTTTTTACATGTAGCATATTTTATATTTTCATGCATATATACTAGGATTTAAGCTTTCTGAATGATTGATCAATGTTGGACTATTATCTAAGTTTCAAAATATTGCACATTATCTTTACTATGAGATGAAAACAAAACAAAAACCTACAATTATCATCTGGAACTCTAATTGTAAGTCTACTAATCCTTATAGGAGAGGATATACACTAATTTCATTGTCAGTAATATTAGTGTTGGTCCCTCTCATTCAATGACTCACGAATTGGCCAGAACTATTGTTCTTTATTTGGTGAGTCACAAAAATTCTCCTAGATCTAGAAAGTTTTTTCTGTGATCTAAGGAAGCATTCTTCAACCTTTTCACACCTACAGACTGGCAAAAATAGGAATAATATTTTGCAAATTGTCAGAAGGCTAAAGATAAACTTTCTTAGACTGAAACTGCTTAGACATGGGTGACATGTGTGACTGTCATAACTGGCCATAACAAGACAGTGTTTACTGTTTATTGCAATGGTGTTGCTTTCCTTTTTCACATCAATCACTTGCTCTTGAGTTGTGCATGGCTGTACTATTACAGGAAGCAGTCCAATCACAATTACTCTCATTAATGCACATGTGTTGCTTATGTTAATTATTATATTGTTAAACTATGCAAGGATAAAATGTTATTTATTCAAATTTCGAGAAATATTACAGATAATGTAATTAAACATTGATTGTCCTAAACTTTCTCTATTTTTTTTTTCTATATTCTATAGATGATTTGTTTGAATTCCAATTAAAAAAAGATTATAATCAGTTTTCTTGGCTAAAAAACAGTAATTAGGGCAAAAATTAAATTAAATCCTCATATTAAACTGCATTCAAGAAATCCTATAACCTTAGGACAGAAATAAAAACCATTGTAGATAATATTTTATTTATTAAGATTATTGTTCTAAAATTACAATGTTTAGTTAGTATGGCATCTGCTGCTGATTTCTTTGTTAGAAAATTTGATATGCATGGCTGTAGTGTTGTTTCAGAAAGGCAAAGTATTGCTTTAACATCTATTCTATTTCTTTGTTTATTTTTATTATTGACATTGCTGAAAATGTTTTTTCACACTCAAAGTTGGATATTCTTTTTCAAGTGATAACCAAAATTGAGACAATGATTGCATTTTATGTCTGGATGTCAGAGTGATATCAGACGACAATTCAATCAGCTTTTCTTTTTCATGAGGTTCAAATGCACGTGATATCTTTCAATAAAGGATTTTTAATCTAGAGGTTACCTTTATGAGGATCTTCATTTTCAGAAAAATAATTATTAAAGTTTTCAGCTAACATCCTTAAATGATTACTTATGTTAAATATGACTTTCTGGTTGACATCAGCAGCAATCAAAAATTCTTCCAAAAGTAGGAACATATCTATATCTTTTACTAGCTTACCCATTGTGCATTGCTGCAGTCTCAGAAGAAACGAAATTCAAGCAAACTCGTTATGATAAAATTAAATTTACATTTTATCATTTTTATTGAAACTTATTATTATATTATTATTATTATTCATTTTCATCGGGAAAACATTTCAAAGTGTCGTTTCAATTCTATTTATTTATTGGAGTGCTTGTGGATACACGATATTTTTTGTTTTTCATCTGGTGCGTACACGAATAAATCAGAAGGTTTTCCGACACATGAGCTTGCCACATACAGTTGTACATGTGAGAAGCATGGATTCTTTAAATTTAGCCCACATACACGCAGAGATTGTTAGAAGTGCGATATTCCCCATTTTTATATATAATTTTTAATCCTTTATAATTTTGATTATTTAATTGCTTCTTCCTCTTTTCCTTGGCATGTTGTGAAATTTCTCATAGTTGGATAATAAACTGTTTTATTGTAATTTGTCTTTTTAAATTATTTTGAGTTGATATTAAAATTTGGAAAAGGGTGATCCCTAGATCGCTAAAATAGGTGAATTTCCTTCTACAACTTCAGTTGTTGTTCGGGATACAGTTAAGGTTTTAACAAAGTTTGAGCAAATACATAATTAGCAAAAAAAAAGTTAAAATAAAGTGATTAAACAAACATTATTACAAATATCGTAAATAACAAATGCATATATAGAGATATTTTTTGGAGGGGGAAATGGTCTTCACAATTTGAAATCGATCAAACACACAGTAAAATGCTCATATACACACACGCCATCTATCATAGGATAAATGTACACGGGAGTGTATTAAAAAACTTCCCAAAGCTTCATGGCAATCGTACTATGCCAGAAACCTTTGCGAGAGTATATTAAACAACTTCCAAAAGTTTCATGGCAATCGGATAAACGGTGTGGTAATGCATGAAGGACAGACACACAGACATACATTCATTTTTATATATATAGATTATATGCAGCTATCACAAAATGACATCTTTCTGAATGCATACATTTTATTTCTCAGTATAAAAATATTTATACTATGTCCTGGAGAGAAAGATTAAGTCTGTTAAGAATATCAAATATATGCACCCAAGTATGCAAGTTTAGCCTTCCATTCATCATTCAACAAAGGTTCTAATAGGTCAGGTTTTCACTCTTGCAGAAACTGCTTTACTTCTTGTCTCAGTTTGAAAAGGTGTGCAAGAACTCTTCTCTTGATATCCACCTCACTTCTGCATGTAGAAGCTGATGGTGTTGTAAGTCCATGCTCTCACACAATATTGTGAACAGACTATAAATTTCATTAATGATCTTAAAAGTGTCATTCATCTCAGTATTACTATGATTATAATGCTAGTATTTTATTAAAATTCTGTATAGTGAGCTAATAGGATTGTCAATAATCTTTCTTACATAGAAAAAGATCTTTTGGTACTTGTCACTGACATAACTATAATGCAACTTCTAGTTTGGGAAAAGTCCATAATGAAATCTACATTTTTTTCCAGCAAGGATGGCAGAAATTGTTCTTAAAACTTAAGTTAGAATTTTTCTCGGGTAGCTCACAGACTTTTCAGCAGCTTTAACTCCTAAAGGATCTGGAATTTGTCGTATGTTTTCTTTTGCTAACTCAATGTCTAACTGTTTCTAAAGTTACAATCTCTTTTCTTTTAAACTTTCTGTAGATTTTGCCAAAAAATTAAAATTTGATGGTTGGTGAGCAGTAATGTGAGCAGATTACTGCTCATCAGGAATATATGCTATTTCCTTATATGACTCGCAGATTGATTATTTGTTAATATATATTGGAGCAATCATATAAAAAAATATAAATATAGTAAAGCCAAACAATTGCCAAATTAGATGAGGCATTATTACTGCTGCTATTAAGAGTTAAAATGCTAAGTCATTTGGCCTAGAGGTAGATGCCTAAAGCCTCTAGTTTGGCTTTCTTATAACTTTTAATAATTAAATTTGTATACATAAATGTAATATTAGAAAAAAACAATATAACACCTCTTGGGTCACATATGCAAGTGTGATGATGTTTTGGTTGCTTATGATGATAGAAGAACCAGAAAGTTTAAAATACTTTGAGTTTCTAGAAATTTAGAGGACTATGAAAAATGAAATTGTTTTCAACTTCAGGAAATTGGACAATCTTCAATGGCATAGAGAGCATGGTTTCAACTATAGTAAATCATTTTGTGTATGCTCTCAATTTTATTTATCTTATTAATTATTTAACATTTATTTATTCACTTATTTTTTGTTATCATATTTATTCTCAGCATAGAGTGCATGCCTGAATCTCAGCTGTTTAAAATTTGATTTTGTGTTCTGTTCATTAATAGGCTCATGTAATCTGAGGATGTTGATTGATACAGATGAAAACATTTGTTATATTAAATGTTTTTGGTGTTTGTTTAACTGGTTTGGTATACTGGTGTGTTTTTAGATATTTGCCAGTTCTTAAGGTGTTTAATTTGCAATATTGCCCACAGGAGGAATGCCACTGTGATTGCTAGACAAACTTTGGAATTCAACTGTGAATCCTTGTGAATTGATGTGAAGCTATAGCATTAATGTAGTGAAAGAAATGTATTATTTATCTGGAAAACATTACATATTTTGACCAACAATACCATCAATAGACCCACATTAGATATTCCTGATTTATGGATATGTTTTTTTATAAACAGATAAAAAAACGAAATAAATAAGTAGCCAATGTAAGCCAGCCATTATTATATACTTTTAAGTAAAGCCCAGTATTATATTTTTACCTAATATCCATTGAACATGTTTCCAAATTTTAAATTGCATACTGCCATTCAAAAGTTTATTTACTGTTTTTAATTTAAATATAATTACTCTGTTTTAAATAGAATTTTAGCTGAAGAAAACAATGATAAATTAATTAAAGTACTTACATTTTTTTCTATATGTTAATAAATTAGTGTAATGCTGAGAGACAGTGCATTTTTCTTCTTTATAAGTATCTATTTAACCATGCTCAGGAAATTCGAAAATTGAGAAATCCAGACTACTTTCTGACTCAGTTTTGCTGGATATTTGGTCTGGTACTGTATTGGAGATTTAAGGAAATAGGGAAAAAATTCATTGTAATCAGTAATTTGCAATAGTTGGTTTTGTTATGAGTAGGTCTGACTGTACAACAAATAATGTTCTTGTTATACCCATTGTGATATCTGAACCAAATAATTTCAGTATTACAAATTTGTTTGAAGGGTATTTACGAAAAATTTATAAGTAGTATTAGTAAAAATAGGGGATGATTCCCTTCTTAATGACTCATTTATTTCACTGTATTGTTTCACTGAAACAAATGAGTGAAAAAAATTGCTAAACTGTGTAAGTAGTTTAGTGTTTTTTTTTTAATCAAAATTTCAGTTTGATGCTACAAACTTATTTTTAATAGATCTTTATAATAGGTTGCCACCTATTATAATTTTATATTAAAATATCACTATAAGAAAGCAAAACAATAATAAAAATAAACTATTTTTATTATTGTTTTGCTTTTATATAGTGATATTTTAATATAAAATGAACAGTATATAGTATATAAATTGTCTACTGCATATGAACAAACAGTTTCTAATAGGGATTATTATACAAATTTATTTGTTGTGCTTGTTATACAAATATCTTCTGATGTCCTTGTTAAGTGTTCATTAGTAAGACAGTTGAAGTTTGTAAGGCTTATATCAAATTCTAAAATCATTTATTATTAGGTAAATAAGTGTTTTGTAGTGTTTAGGGTCATTTGGGAATATTGGTGTGATGGTTCTTTCTATTATCAGGAATTTTCTTTGTTAAAATTAATGAAAAAATATCCCAACACCTGAATTTTCAATATTTGAATTGTTTTTAGTAATGTATTAGATTTGGATAAAAGTGTGGCTATACTTGTTTCATTCTAACCTATAAAGAATGTAAAATATTTAAGAGTAAAAGTTATAAATAAAATTATATTTTGCTTAGTTATTTTCATAATTTATTCATTATTAATTTTTTCTTTACAGGAGCGCACATGTTCAAGTATGCCCCTTTTACAGCGTGTAATCGAGCCTGTTCATGTGTGTCGTGAAACATTACCTTTTGATGAACAAGGTGCTCTAGCAATTGCAGTTCCCAATGAATTAGAATGTGTAACTAATGCTACATTAGCAAATGTTATTCGACAGTTATCATCATTATCCAAACATGCTGAAGATATGTTTGGTGCTATGTTCCATGAAGCAACCAGTCTTGCAGCACGTGCCAATTCATTGCAGGGAAGAATTGATCGATTGGCAATTAAGGTTACACAGTTGGATTCAAGTGTGGAGGAAGGTACTATTTCATAATGATTAACTAAATATGAAATTTATATGTAGATGATTAAAATTATGATTTACTGTATTTTTAATATCAATTTTGAAGTTTGTTTTTACATTTAAATTGAATGATTCAATCTTGGCATAAACTAGTTTATTTAATATAGGTGGTACTAGGAATTATAAAATAAATTTAAACTGAAAATTGCTGTTACTTAAGTTTAAAAATTTAATAAGTTTTATTATTTCATTATTCAGTAAGATTATCATCTTTTTAAAATAACAAGTCTCCAATATCATTTTTATGTCTTACACAGATCAACAAAAAAAAAATTTTTTTTTTGGTGCCTAGGATTTTAGAACTGATTTTAGCTATATTTGGGTCGCTGAATCCAAATATGAAATCAGTTTTTCTCTATCAGCTCTACTTTTTTAGATCTGTGTTTTTTTAATGTACAGTGCTACATGAAATGTGAAGCTGTAATTCCAGTTTGTACAGTTGTAAATCACATATGCAAGAATTGATTCCTGTATATTTTCCCCATTGTTAGTCTGCCATTCAGTTAGTTCCAGGTAAATCCACCAAATGAAGTAAGTATTCGGTAATGAATTGATGTTCAATGCTTCAACTAGAGTTGATGTAAGTTTGTAAGTTCTAGCCGTGCAGTGTCTAGATCAGTGTTTCCCAACCTTTTTTGTGCTATGCCCATCTAAGCCTTTCTAAAATTTTTATGCCCCCCTAATGTATACACTTAATTGCCACACTGTTTCATCATAACCACAATAAAACCTGATCCTTTCATCAAAGTCTCTTGTACTTTCCAGTCATTGCCAAACGCAACCTGGAACACAACTCATGTCTGTCCATCTCAAGGTCTGGGCAAAGAATGTCCTTTCTCCTCTTTCATCAGCATCAGGACTTCATTCATCTCTGTTCTCAGTGGTTCCAAGAATTGTTAATCCCACCCCAAGGGAAAAGGGTTATAAAGGAAAGTTCTAGAAGGAAAGGGAAACAAAGAACAAAGTATTGTGTTCTAGATGCTTTTATTTGTGTTGTTGAATAGAAATAAAATGAGTTCAAGTAGAAGTTGTGTAAATCATTCTGATGTGTTTTGCTACATATGCGGAGAATATACGTTAAAAGAAAACAGAAAAACTATTAGTGACTTTGTAAAGAGAGCTTATCTTGGATACTTCAGTGTTAAACTTGGTGATCAGGATAAAAGCTGGGCACCGCATCAGGTCTGTAAAACTTATACAGAACATTTACAACAGTGGACTACTGGGAAAAGAAAAAGTCTGAAATTTGGCGTACCGATGGTTTGGAGAGAACCCAAAAATCACTTTAATGACTGTTATTTCTGCCTAGTAAATATTAATGGAATCAATCTTGACAACCATAGCAAGTGGACTTATCCTGATTTAGTCTCTGCAAGATGCCCGGTCCCTCACTCACAGGAAGTGCCAGTTCCATCATTTTACCAGCTACCAGAGCTCTGTGAGGACAAGTATCCCTCTGATCCTAATGAAGGTGACTGTGATTAAGAGAGAATGTCATCAATTCCTCAGTGTTTCGACCAGGATGAGTTAAATGACCTCACCAGAGATCTCAACCTGCCAAAAGAAGCTTCTGAATTATTGGCTTCCAGGTTGAAGGAGAAAAATTTACTGGAGCAAGGAACCAAAATTACCTTTTACTGTACAAGAGAAAAGGATCTGCTACCCTTCTTCTCTCAAGAAGATTATTTTGTGTTTTGTCACGAAATTAGAGGACTCTTGGAAAAAATGGGCCTTCTTGAATATTTTTCAGATGATTGTGTCTATTTATTGACAGCTCAAAATGAAGTTTGAAATGTGTCCTTCTACACAATGGGAACAAATATGGTTCAATACCAATTGCTCACTCAATGAAAATGAAAGAAGAATATAACACCATAGCTCTGGTCTTGGAGAAGATAAAGTATCATGAACATCAATGGGTAATTTGTGTAGACTTAAAAATGGTAAACTTTCTCCTTGGACAGCAAATTGGCTACACCAAATATCCTTGCTTCTTGTGCCTCTGGGATAGCAGAGACAAAACACACCATTAGGTTAGAAAAGAGTGACCTAAGAGAGAAAACATGGACGTTGGAGAAAAAAATGTCATTAAAGACCCCTTAGTTGAATGAGAGAAAATCATCTTTCCTCCACTGCACATCAAGCTAGGCCTAATGAAGCAGTTTGTAAAGGCTCTTGATAAGAAGGGATCATACTTTGCACATATAGGGGAAAAAATGCCTCATTTAAGTATAGAAAAAATTAAAGTAGGAATATTTGATGGCCTACAAATAAGACAACTCATTAATGATCTTGCCTTCATAAATTCGATGAATGAAGCTGAGCGAAAAGCCTGGACTTCATTTGTTGCAGTTGTCAGAAATTTTCTAGGCTAATGCAAAGCTGAAAATTATGTTTAACTGGTAAACGAGATGCTTAACAGTTTCAAATCTCTTGGGTGTGTGTAAATAGTGCACCTTAATACCTATATTACAATATGAGTATTAAGTGCACTATTTACACAGTCACTTAGACCGTTTTCCTGAAAATTTAGGAGACACCAGTGAAGAACAAGGTGAAATATTTCACCAGGATATTAAAACTATGGAGGACCGCTACCAAGGAAGATGGGATACGCATATGATGGCAGATTACTACTGGAGTTTAAAAAGGGATTGCTCCAAAATACATTAACGAAAGTCACGGAGAAGAAGCTTCCTCAATGTGTAACTGTTTAGTTTTATTGATGACTTTTTCCTCTATCTTTGTATAGGATAATATTTGCATAATATAATAATAAAAATTCCGTGTTTAGTTTTTTTACTTGATCCATGGATTTAACTTAAGATATTGAAACGTATATTTTGCTAAAATGCTATATCTTAAAAATTAGAGCTCCTAGGCAAAAACTAATGCCATATTTGAATTCAGGACATCAAATTCATATGAAATCAGCTCACAATACCTGGGCACCAAAACCACTGTTGACCTGTGTTATCTATAGACTAAATTTCAGCAAAGATTTTAGTATACTAGAAAGTTGTTTTTGTGGTCATGTGTTTTAAATTGCATTACATTTTAATATAAAAAGGAGGAAATATACTATATAATAAACTTAAAATGAAGAGTTGATTTTTTTATGAATTAAAACAATTTTAAGGGTAAATTTAATTAAATTACTCTGAAAATTCTAATAATTTGGTTCTCTGGTTTAATTAATTTATATAATTTGAACTGTGATTTTGTTTAATCCGTTTTGTTAAAATTGAAAGAACTAATTGGAGTATCATCTGTTTTATAGCTTTTTTTTCTTTGATTAGCTATTTTACAGAATAAATTCATCATCAATAATGTTATATATTTTTAAATACCATAGCAAATGCACATTAATTTCTGAAATTTATTATATAAATAGTTTGTTTAGTAGTATTTTAAAAAATAGTTTACAGTATTAAAATGTCATACTGAGTTAATATGACGTTAATATAATTAATGATGAGTTAATATATATATTTTGTCATACTGAGTGCAAATAAATATTTGAAGAAGGTTTACATAAATCTCTTAACAAAAATTTTAAATACAGTAGATCTCCCTATAAGACGGTAGATACGTTCCGTTCTTTATGAATCAATTTTGTAGGAATCATAGTTTACGGACTACGGCTGTTTGAAAGGTTTTCTCTCATAAAATTAATCGATTCTAGACTAATTCGACTCAACATTTCCAAAATACGTATATTTTTTTAAAAATAATCCGTATAAACTACGTTATAAACAAAAAATTGTAGGATTACTTACCGAGTGTGTACCCTTTGACTACGCTCGTTGCTAAAGCTTGGTTTCGTCGCGGAACAGCGCATCAAATTGCGGCCGCGATTTCTGATATTATTTTTCTGCGAAAACTTCGTTGACCTTTGGAGACATCATTAATATAAATAATTTTTATGGCCGTTAAATAAGAAATGTTTCTTTCACAAGAAATGTATAAAATTACAGTACTAAACAGACGATAGGTCGCCTAACTCGCCGTAGCGTGACGCTAGACGGCGAAAAATATATATTTAATTATAATAAAGTTACAATAAATTAAGTTAATATATAATTATATATACAGTACCTAATTTATATATAATTTATATAATACTGTCCAGACGATAGAAATCTCTCCGTAGCGTGGCGCTACGGACGGCGGGTAAGTAGTTCGGCTGCCCGATGACGTTTTACGTATTATAGGAGTTATTTTTACCGTTGTTTACGGATAATGCCACAATTTTTATAGGAATCATAACTATAGGAAACGCTTTTATAGGGGGATCTACTGTACATAAATATTTTAATATATGAGCATTAACTGAAATAATAATTTGCAATTTTCTGTTTTTCAACTGTTAACTTTTACTTAAAAAGTATCCTAAAATGCAAACTAGAAACTGTGTGTGTATCTTTGTTATTAATATTATTAGATAGAATCTATCAAAGATGGAATCTTAAATAATCATTTTTGAATTGAAAATCATTACATAAAAACATTAGAAATGAAATGAAATTTATCAATATTTATTTTCGTAAAATTTAAACAATGGGATCGGTAATATTCTTAAAATTTGTAAATTCTAAAAATAAGTAAGATTATTTCCAGACTAAAAACTAGTAAAATTACTCGTTCTTATCTGACTTTGAGTGATTCATTTAAGCAGACAAACAAATAACGAAGAAATACTGAACTTTAATTATCAATAACTCCATTTTCAATGAGTTCACAAAATCCAAATGCATTTCACTTACAGTAAAGCCTCATCAGTGGACATAATGAACTAACAATTACTGTTCTTTTTATGCTGGGTGATTTTTTCCCAGAATGCATCTACATTCATTCCTGTATTTAGATTTATCACGTTTGCATATGCTACAATACAAAAATGTTCTATGATTCTTCTTTTAAAACAATTTTTTACTTTATATAATATTTTAACATTATTCCTGTTTATTTTACAATTAAATTTATTACAATGTAGACACTAAGGTGATTCTTGTCTTTTTAACCTAATAGCAGCTTCATGTTCTTTTAATGTTGTCTCTAACTTCCTTCCCGTTTCTTCTATGTAATGTTTCGGTCTTGGACAAGTACACGATAGCTTGCAAATAACACCTGCAAGTCGAAGTTGATTTTTCAATATATTTGGGTCTTTGTTATTTAGAACGTTAATTACATTTATCATCATATTTTTTTGTTTTGACACTATATACATAGAAAATTTATTAAAAACTGGTTTTTATTTTTCAAATAAATTACTGTATTTATATAAGGAAATTTAACATATAAATTATTCATTATTTGATTCTTAACTTTATATCTATGATTTATATAATATTTATACCACTTACATACTGTATTCTTTGGGTAATCATTTAATAAATATTTTTTAAAGAGTTGTTTTGTTTCTATTTCTATATCTTCTTGTAGCATTGTTCAATTTAATATTTTCTTTAATTCCATTATAAATACGTTCTTCTTTGTTTTTATAGAGCAATATGAATTGTAATTAATAGTTTTCTTTGTATTGCATAATTTTTCGTACTTACGGAACAAAATTTGGGTGTCTTCTCTTTTTATAATAACGCCTAAAAAATTCATTTCTTGATTTTGTTCTTCCTCACTTGTAAACTTTAAATTCTTATCCAACTTATTTGCATGTTCTTCAATGTCTTGGGGTAAAATTAAATGTGAATCATATATAATCAGTATATTGTCTATGTATTGTGCATAATATTGAATACCTTGAACCTGTGATTTCTTTTCATCTATTGGTATCATACAAATGTCAGCCAGTTTTGGTCCAACAATTGATCCCATTGCAATTATTTTCCTTTGTCGATAATAGTCCGTAGCGATTTTAAAATAATTGTTTTTAAATACAAATTCTATAAGATTTAATACGTGCTCAGGCATTTTATACTTATTAATAGTTTCTTTAATCATTTCTAAAGTAATAGATGGATACATCGATTACTTTATCAAATAGATGTATCAAAAGAGTAATTTTACTTGTTTTTAGTCTAGAAATAATCTTATTTATTTATAATAATTTACAAATTTTTTAATATTTATTTTATTTATACAGTGATGGATATTAGGATATAGTTTAGTTTAGTATAATATCATCATTGACATTAACAAGTTTATAAATTATAAAAGCATATTATATGTGATTTAAGCCTAATGACATACCTATACTATAGACTTGATTAACAGCTCATATGACACTGGACCTCTAGTTGTAAAAATAGATGGCTGGTTAATTCAAAAATTCATGCAAAATACCATTTATCACATGAAAAATTAAATAAAAAGCTAACACTGTAGGGGACTCCATGTACAGTTTTGGCTTCAGACATTTTTCTTCCAGGGAATTTTTAGGAGAAATATTTTATTATAAAGGTTGCTTTGTGGCCCCTGGCAATTGTCCTTTTTGTCCATATGATAATGCCCCACTGGATATGTTTATATATATCAGGTTGTTCGGAAAGTAATTTCGTTTTTTTCTGTGGAAAAAACACAATATTTTTATAATAAATAAATGTTTTATTGAATTATATATCTACTATTTTGGTCAAATACCTGTTGTCATTGTTTCTGGTAGTAGCATGATTTTACATTCATAAAAGTTTTGATCGTTGCTTACAAAAAACTGATTCAAGTGATTTTTGACATTGTCATTTCAAGTAAATGTATTACAGTTAAAAAAATTTGTATATAGACAGAACAAGTAATAATCTGAGTGTGCTCAATCTGGCAAATATGGTTGGTGTGATAGCACATCCCATTAAGTTATAACAGTTTCTGAGGAGTTACCTAACTTGTGTGAAATTTGACATTATTGTGGTAAAACATTACACCTGTTTTGTTGATCAATTCTGGCTGCCTTTTCTGTTTGATGATATTACTGAATTTGTTTACTCGATAGCAGTATACTTTTGAATCAATTGTTAAATTGTCTGGTAAAAGCTCCAAAAAAAATTTTCTCAAAATCCTACCAAAGAGAGCATCTGTCTATAAGAACATGTGGAATCCATATATTGAGCTTTGAAACGAAACCAATTTGTTTCAAGTAATCATAAACGGTTCAATTTGAAAAATTTAATCTCTTAGTGATTTCACATATTGTTATTCGGCAGTTTGCTTCAATCAGTATCTTTATTTTGTTTTCATTGGTTTCAACTGGCCATCCAGAACATGCACGGTGCATCTTCAATATTCAAATTGCCAGAACGAAATTTTGTAAATAGTTTTGGCACTGTCTTTCTCTCAACACATCATCTCCATACATGTATCATAATTTTTTTCTTGCTTGAACAGAATTTTGATTTTTTGGTAATAAAGAAGCAAAATATGCCGAAAATGCTGCTTTCGATCTTCCATATTTGATGGGACACAAAAAATAAACAATTGCACAAGATCAAACAAAATTTTTTACAAATAAGCCTTAAAATGCTAGCTATCAAAATATATAATGATACTATGGTTTAGAATGAAAATGGCAGGAAAAATACGACTAATCCGTCTAGTGGTAAAAAACCGAAATTACTTTCCGAACAACCCAATAAATATTTATTTTCATTAAAAAAAACCAGTAATTTTTATTTTTCATTTTGGTTTGAATTTTTTTAATGCAAAATCACACTACTACTTCTTCATAAGGATTATGTCAATGACAGATGAATTATTTTGCTGTTTGATATAGTCTATTGTAGTTTCAATCACTTTCTTTTCTTCCACATGACTTAACTCTTTTATAAGTTTTATGGCCTCTCGGTTCCCTTATTTTCTGCTTGCCTGCATTGATGATTTCATTAACTGTTAAAACACTTCATTCTCTAGAATATTTTCACTTACAAGGCATTTATTGATGTTTCTTTCTTATAAGTTATTGTACTTTGATAAGTTGTTTTAAATTTTTAAGCAGAGCACTGTTGTTAACTGTCAGATATTCAACATCAAACTGTTTGTCCAAATTATTTGCAGATAAATTTTTTTACATCAAGCTATAGTTTTCTTTATGACCTCTCAAGCAATAATGGCATTTGCTCAAAAGCAGATGCTAATATATAAATCACATATTTCATATTGATTTTCTTAAGATTTTGGTAAATTTGTTTCTTAATTGTCTTAAGAATTTCTGAAAGAAGATTTCTTTTGTTGTCCCTTTTCAGACTATCTCATCTTGATCTGTATAGGTTGCTCCAACGATTTAATGGTAGGTAGTAAAAACACCACCACGGTTTCAAGATAGCTCAATGGAATGCATTGGAGCATTGTCCAAGACAAAAATAACTTTTAGATCTTGTTCAACAAGTATTACTGTAAGAGAGACCTTTAGGGTTAGTGGTGTACAACAATTACTTTTGGTTTAATTGTTTTCTTCTTCTTCTATTGTTACGCAAGCTTGATATTACACGTGCTTTACAGTCGTTTTAGCGCGTGCGTAACATTCCATGAGTATTCTTAATCGGTTTATAAATTTTGAATCGTATACGTTCCGTTCCAAATGCGTTCGAATTCCTAAGTAAAGTAGCCTGATGAAGACCTCGATGAGGTTGAAAACGTTTGCTGAGGTGTAAACAAATACCACTGGAGCTGTAAAGGTTGTTTGAAGTGTTGAAGTATAACTCCTCTAGTGTTGGAAGACGTTTAGTTCTTAATTGTTTTCTTTTTCTCCATGAACAAGGGGTTCTAATGGATTCTCCCTCATCAGTAATGCTGACAGAAATAGTTATGAAGGCTTCAGAATGAAGTAGCTGTATGACTTCATTGACTATTAAATTTCTTATTCTCTATTTAACTTATCTATCTATAATAGTTAAGGTTGCAAACCATCAGCTTTGGACTTGTTTGGTTTTGTCTGGTATCCAGTTGTAAGAGGTCAAGCCAAACACTGGACAATTCATTTGAATAATGTACTGTGATAATTTTTAATAACTTATTTGCTAGTATAATCAAAATTATTATAGTAAATTATTTCTAACAAATTCTTACTAACTGGTTAAAACTAACGTCATCTAATGTTTTCAACCTACTCCAAAGGAATTTGGAATACTGGAATGTTATTTTAATTTCAGTTTTGAATTGAATGAATTTTTTAATTTTTCTGTCATGAGCATTAGAGAATTCCTTGATATGGAGCTTATAATGTGATGTCAAAGCATGTTTGCCATTCTTTTGAGATTTTTATTTTTTATTCTTTGTTATATGGAAAAAAAATCAGTTATTTTTAATAATTATTTTTTAATAAATTATGTAATCTGTTACAAAAATGTAATTTTATTAAATTTGACCTTTAATAATTTTCCTGAATTTTATATTAATAAATTGAAGAAAATTTAATCAAAAATTAACTACATTATTTTGTTACACAATCAAACTTGTGAAAATGAAAAAATTTAAATTTGATAAATTATTGTAATTTAAATGGTACTGTTTATCATTTTTTATGCATTTGTTTTTATTTTTAAACTATTTCATTAATGCCTGCTTTCAAACTGAGTGTATGAAGGATAATAAGCTGATTAATACTATGCTAGGGCATGTTTGATCTAATTTACTGTATTTTGTGACAACTCATTGTTATACATTGTTCTTACATTAACATTAATAGTAAATTAATGGAGAAGGTTTTTCTTGTACTGAAACATTACTTCACCATCATTTGGATTACAGTTCAACTAACTTCTAATAATTAATATAAAATAATATTTTCTAAAGGTAGATGGTAAGGTTACCCTATATAACATTACCCTTTACTAACATAATTCATAATTACAATAATTTTTGAATTAAATTTAATAATTTTATTTATTTTTATATCATAATTATTAAAAGTAATTCAAAATAATAATTAGCAAAATCAAAACTAAAGGTGACATTACCTTTTTGCTTTATTTTTTAAATTCTGTAATGTAGAAATTCATTTTACATTAGTAATAATCAATAACAATAAACGATAACTAGTAATTTGTTTAGCTAATTACTGGTTAATTGTCCAAGGAGCTGATTTGGATGATTATCAATTATCTATGAATTAATCTGTGCATCACTACCACATTTCTCATCATCTAGCCACCCAAGGGCTTCTTAGTGCCTAGGATGGAAAAAGTAAAAACAAAAAGGGAGTTCCACGTGTTTTCTGATTTTTTCTTCACATGTACAGTATCTAAATAGGAATCAGTTTTTCAAATAATGGAGGCACTCCCTTTTTGGCAGATTGCCCATTTGTTATGTTGCCTTATCCCATCAGTCCAATCTGATTCAATCCTTTCAATACGAAATAGTTTTTGTATTCCATTTAGTGTTAAAATCCAGAGATATTTTGAGGTTTAAAGAAGTCAAAAATAAAAATAAAATTGTGCAAATAATATAAATTATGAAATTTTACTGATAAATAAGTTACAAATGTCTTCTTGATAAAAATTTATTTTTATCAAGAATATTATATATCAAAAAATATTTATTTATCTATTTCTGTTACAAATGTTCCTGCTCTGACGTATTAACTGAAATTGAAATATTTTGTTTTAACATATTTTATTATATTAATTCGTTTATTGTGTTATTTTTATTGGTTTTTAAGGTTGGAAACAAACTTTTGTTTTTTCATATGGACAGTATACATTTTTTCCCCTTATATGGATTCAAGAATGCAAAAACAGAATTGGATGTATTTAAAAATCTTTATTCTACTAATTTTATTTGATTGATGATTATTTTAAAAAAATTCTTTATTGTTTTTAGAAGTTAATGATTCAGATCAATAATTTTATTAAAAACTTTCAAAATAAAAATAAATTTTGAAATTAAAAAGAAGAAAAATCAAATGGAGATACCAATTTTGCTTTTTAACAGTGAGAAAAGTTATTGGAAAAATATATTTTAATATCAGTTTTTATTTCAGCATTAAAAATGATTCTGGTTTCAATTCATATTGGCATTGATTCCAATCTTCAGATAAGATATTCTTTAAAAAATGTATGCATCTAAACTCAAATAACTTTTGACGATTGCATTTATACTATGACTGTTTTTAATTGATTAATTTAGGCTAATAAATTTAATAGCTTAAATTTTAACATTTATTTCTCTATGCAAGATAGAATATCAATTGCTATTAGTCTGAATTTTAATGAATACTTGAACAGATAATTGCAAATATTTTATTATGAAATATCAATGATATTTTGTAACAAGTGTTGATAAATCNAATTTTTAAAATATTTGAATTGTATATAGTGTAATTATTAAAAATTAAAAATAATATACTGCTATTTCTTTTAAATAATTTGTCAACATTCAACAATGAAATATCAAAATTAGTCAAAAGTATATGTAATCATACTTGAATATCCATATTCTCAGATCCAATATGAGCCGTATGGCGAAAATCTGTTGGAGTTCCAATAATTGATTTATCTATTCTTCGAATTCTTTTCTAAAACAACAAAAGACAAAACACATTAATACACTGAAAAATCAACACAATGCTAATTCTTACTTTTACTTAATTTTGAACAACAAAATAAATACATGTTGATTGACAAAGAAATTAAGTGAAAACAAACTGAAAAAAGTTATCACCACCACACAGATCCAAGCACTGGCATGCATAGAATTGGAGCAAATAGATAATGCTTCATCTGAAGTTTATTAAAAAGACCCTCCCATAAAAACTTGAACAGTGATAAGACTTGCACAATCAATTCCTAAAATTTCCTTACAATTGATGCTTAAACCATTTTCTTTAAAGGTTTGTTTGGACATTCCACGTAAAAAAAAAGGTTAGAGAGATTATTTGGTTGACAGAGGACAAACCATTTATATTGTTCAAATATTGGAAGAAGAAAACAATAGCATAAATGGTTGATTTTGAGTACTAAAACTCATGGTGAGTGAAAGTGGTTGTACCCCTACATACAAACAAGATTTGATCTTTGACTTCCAGCAGATTTCTCTGGCAAAGAGGAAGAGGAAGATGAGAGAGAGTTGAGTTTGCAGTGCAAAGACAAAAGGGATATACAAACTTTTAATAAGTACTGCAATCAAAGTCAAAAGATTAAAAGTTGGTGGTTTGTGTTTCTTGTGAAGTTTATGAATTTTTGTTTAATATTGTTCTAATTAAAGTTATCCTATTTAATTAAAAAATGAAGCAGCTGTAAGTTGTTTCATTTCTTACCTAACCTCAAGTAAGTTTCTGAAATCAGATTTTCAATTACTTGATTTCTTTGAAAAAAATCAAGGTCAAATAAAAATTCAGATAACATATCCAACAAGTGATGCAATTTTCAAGTCGATATTTTTAAATTGAGAACGATTTCTACTAGCCATTCTTCCTGACTAATGAGGCATATGAGGCAATTTTAAGAATTCCCAGACAATATATTTGTTGAAGCCAATACTCAAAATTTGTCTCATTAAAAGAAGCCAAATAAATAAGTAAGATATTTAGCTTTTAGTTTTGAGTGAGAGACCAATTACTAAAATTATTGAATCTCACCACTTGGTAGGATGGTTAGATAGTTCTACTTTTGAGCACACTGCTCTATTTGATGGCATCTTGAGTAACATTAATTCTCCTTTTTAAAGTCTGCTTAAAAATAATTATTTTATTTTTATGAAATTAATTTTAAAAAAGTTACAAATCGCGTTTGAGTTTTTTGAAAGGACTTTATAGGCAAACAATAAGAAGGATTCAAAAAGTTTCCATTTAGCACTGCAGTCCCAACTGAAAAACATTGTAAACAACTGTGTGTGCTTAGATTACATGGCCTGTATTAAGTGAATGTGGCATCATTGTGAACTATAATCAAGTTTAAATAATAATGATACCAAAATGATGATGTATAGACTATAACCAAGTCTGATCACAGGGCAGTTATTCAATTCCTGTGCACCAAGGGTAAGACAGCTATCTCAATTCATCATTGTTTGAGTGCAGTATATAAATACATGTGTGTGTTGAAAACATTGATAGTGGAATGATGCTTATATTTTAGACATGGCTATGAATCTACAGCTGATTTGCTATAAAGCAGTTGTCCATTCACATTCAGAATAGATGAGAATATTGCAGTGATAGAAGCTTGTATATGCTAATATTGCAGTATGTCAAAAGACATTGACATATGAGTAGGAAGCATATTGCTATCATAAATGGTTTGGATTTCATATCTGTTCCAGTTGGATTCCAAGAGTGCTAAATGAATCTCAGAAGAACGATTGCATTGCTTTTCAAAGACGTGCCAATATCATAATGAAGGCAACAAGCTCCTGTAGACAAAGTATGATGATGCCACTTTAAACCAGAATCAAAATAAATAAGTATGCAATGGTCCTTGCTCAAAAAAGTTCAGAGAACTGACATCCGTAAAAAAAATCTTTGCAATATCAGAATTAAAGCCATTCAAAAATTATTTAATTTTATATTATTACAAAATTAAATAAGAAAATGTTGTTTAAATATAAGAAAATATCTACTTAACTTGACAGATAAAATAATAAGCTAACTAATAATTTTCCTAAAAATACAATAGGAGTATTGTAACACAAAATTTTACACACATTTATCTAATTACATAAATACTAATATTAAATAAATTTAAAAGAGTATTATTACTTAAAGTACTATTACTTAAAGTACTTTATTAATACTATTAAATGATCTAAATAATAAGAAATATATTAAACATTAACAAAACTATAAATACTTGCCCTTGGCCTTTGTTGTGTAACACAGCAAGTAAAGCACTGGATTAATAGTTCACTCATTTTTTTTGATTGTTGATGAATTTTAATGAAAATAATTCAACTTTCATATATTATTTGTAATCTGAAAAAAAATGTTTTAATTATTAATGAAATTATAAAAAAATATGGTAAAGTGTTGAAAATCCAGATGTTGAAATCAGAATTTGGCCACTGAAAAATGAATAATCCTTTCAATGATAACTTTGTTATTGATGTTCTAACATTCATTCAGAATTTGTAATTTTTTAATTTTGAAATTATAATCAGTATTTTTTTTTTTAAATATAGTGATTCTGTAAATTATATTTTGAATCTTTTTAAGTATTCCTACATACTTTGTGAAATACTGGTTTGAACTTAGAAAACCTAAACTTTAATTATAGTGTATTTGGAATTTATGGTACTTAAAATGCTAATTGATAAGACTACGTCTCATCTCTAAAATTGTGCTGCTGTCAACAGCTACACACCTTAGAGGTATGAAGGAGTACATGTCAGGAGTTGCAATTTGGCAGAGTATTTGGTGCCCAAATCATGCACACACAAAATAAACCAGACTTGTAGGTAGTCAGGGGACCGAGAATTGGGTCAAAAGAAAATAAAAAATGCTGAGACTGTTTCTACAAACAGGCGTAAGTGCGAGATTTGCGCATGCATTGCTCGCACTCTCTGAGACAGTCTCATCCCAAAAATGGCTTTGCCATTTTACTTGTTTACAAATACATTTGAAAATCTGAATGGGTTCAGCTCCAATTAGTCCAGATTTTCAACACTTCAATGTATTTAAATTCAAAGATTATTTCACTTGTTAAATATTTTTTGCTAAAATATCTATATGTTAAATAAATTAATATATATATTAAACAGAAGCTTGTATTAAATAAATAAATACTGCAACATTTATTTATAACTGTATAATTAGTGAGAGTAAAACTAAATTATTAAAAAAATGTTTCAATTAAGATTTAACACTTAAAAAAAATCTCTTATATTCTTAATTTCAAAATCTTGTAAATTACATATTCCACACTTGGAAACAAATATTCTATATAATAAATTAAGGAAAATAATTAAAATAAAACACTAATATTAAACAAACAACAAAATTTGTCTTTTGCTATAATATTTTTTGACCTTTACAATTTAATATTGGTTATTGTAAATATTTAGACAATTACAGTTTCATTAAATAAGAATCAACTATTACACGATTTGTTCTAAGTCTTTCTCCTTATTTCAACGTTTTAATGTTTTTAAGTCTATTGTAACTGAACTTTGATAAATTACAAAATTTGTTTATTTTTTTTTTATCTATTCTTTAATATAGATGTCATGAATCATTATAAATATATTGAGATTACAATAATCCTAAAAGTTTGGAAAATTCTAAAAAGATAAAAATTAATTTAATCATCATTTAAATTACTAATAGAACTTCCTAAAAATCATCACTCAATGTCATTAACAATTTTTTAGCTAAGTTGGTTAAATCAATACAGTTTTGTAACAGTTTGATAGTGTTTACAAAATTGATACCACAAAATGCTTGCAAAATTTTGATTTGATACTGCCTGGAGGGTCTTATACAAGATCCAAAAAAATCTCATTGCAATATGAGATTTTTTTGTTTCAAACATGTCATTAATACTAACCGACCAATTGCAACATATATATATATACTAAATTTTAAACAATCCAACATGTGATATTATATTTTTAAAAATTAAAAAACATTTGCTACAAGCATCATTCTATGTTCATCATAAATGTTGTTCTATTATCAAAAGACTTCAGAACCTGAAGATGGAGACATAAGATCCCCAAAAACATTCCTTCTATAGTGTTAATTTTTTACCACAACAACGCGCCGGCTCATTTGTCCCTCAGAACTCAAGTTTTTGTCCAAAAACAAGACCGCTGTGCTTCCCCACCCACCCTACTCACCTGACCTGGCCCCATGCGACTTTTTCCTGTTCCCCATACTAAAAACACAATAAAAGGAAAAAGATTTGCCACCATTCCAGAGAAAGAAAAAAAATGACAGAGGTGTTTATGAGCATTCCAGAAAAAGCGTTCCAGGACTGTTTCAAAAAGTGGAAACACTGTTGGGATAAGTGTATACGTTGGGGAGAAGACTACTTTGAACGGGACCCTGACAAATTGTAAGTGAAATATCTTTTAGAAATAAATAACATAACATTTGGGAACTTTTTGAACCCTTGTACATGGTTTTCTCAAAAGTAACACACCGTAGGAGATCGTGCAAAGAAACTTGTAGACAAAACATCAGGGGCTAATGTATACTGTATTGGTTGTATGTTGCATCATTTCAGGTTTGCAATACTGTCAAATGGAAATTAATTGCACAAAATTCATTTACGTAGTCAAATCACTTTCAATTAATGAAGCCTAGCTGCACAGTTCTGTAACTCACAACTAGGGTATGTTATGAGATAATATAACCCACAACTTGTTCTATTTAATACATGAAACATTACCAATTTTTCTATTAAAATAAAACCAACAACAATTGAAAATCAGTAATATGTTGTGTTCTTGCTAAAATCTGCATGTTGAATATTAAAAAAAAAAACAAGTCAATCCTCACAATATACCACTTAGTTACAGAACTATGCAGCTGGGCCTACATCACTTGAAAGTGATTTGTTCACAAACATGAATTTTGTACAATTAATTTCATTTGACAGTATTTCAGACCCAAAATGATGCATCATACAACCAGTACACTATAAACTTGCTCCTGATACTTTGTCTACAAGTTCTTTGCACAATCTCCTATGGCACATTATTTTTGAAAAACCCTGTATAACAATTTTCACAATAATGAAAAATATGAGATTTATTAACAGTAACGTTTAATAAATATAAAACTAAAATCAATTGAAAACCTAATATAAAAATAAGAATTATAATTATCCAAACAATAATAAATGAAATGCATTAAAACAAAATGAAGTGACATATATATCATATTTCTATATGTATTTATTAGTTTCTCATTCTTGTTTATGTTTATAAGAATAAGACCAAAGGGCATAGAAAATCAGTTTTGACAAGAAATGTCTTTAGATACCATCTTGAAAACATCTCTTCAACATTATAATTTTTTAAAAATATACTTGTTTGTGATCTATGATGACTGTTAATAGAAAATATATTTGAAAAATTTGATAAATTGTTGTTTTATGTGATAAGTATATTTTTAAATTACTCATTATATAAATACATTGTCATTATATAAATACATCAATATTTTATAATCAAAGGACAGTCTTTTGTTTATTTAAATTGTTTTTTAATCTTTACAATTTCTCTAAAAATAATCATTTGTCCTTTAAATTAACATCATCATCCATAATTTTTTAATTGTAAAACAGCTATTTTATTTTCATTGTAATAAGTGTCATCAGTTTTTTTAACTTATTAAAATTCATGATAGAGGTACACATTAGAAGATAGTAGGTTCAGTCTTCTATGCACTTCTATTTTTACAGATGTGCTTTTCTTTTAACATTCTACGTCAATTCATATTATAAATGTTTAAGCCGAACTTCTGACTTAATTGTTTTGTCAGTCAAAATTCAATAAAGAAAAAATTATGTCTGGTTTATGTTATGCTTCTTTAACAACAGTTCATAACAGTCAAATGACTAAACGATTTTTATTTAAAATTATGCTTCAGCAAAATTTATATTTTATTAATTATATTATTATTAAATTTGCAAAAAAGCAAAATGCTATGTAAAGACTTTGAAGAATAAAAATTTGTGTTATTAATAGATATAATAAATTAATAATCTTAAAAATTAAGTTTGCCTCTAAATCTTTTCAAACATAATTTAAATCAATGTATAAAATCTAGAGAATTTAAAATAAATTCTAACTTTTATACTTGCAAGTTTTGGTACAGTAGATAGTAAATTTGATTTTACTCAAAACTAGAGGAAGAAACAGACCGATCTAGATATCACCTAGACCAGTTCATTGCTTATTTTTCTACTTTAGAACATTGCCAATTCTTTTGTGTCATGGTAGTTAAACAAATAAAACATTATTTGAAAGATTCAAGCCTTCAATTAAGTCATGCATGACTAATTTCGAATGTCTGTATCTTATTTGAAGAATGTATATGACAAGACCCAGATACTTCAGGAAAATTCATTTCTTTATACAGCAAATTAAAGACTTGTTTAATTTTAATCCAATTCTTACTGAGCTAGAGACTAAGAAAATATAATCACGCATCATTATTATAGTCTATTCTTATTTTTTAAATTAATTTCAAATGAAGATTGAATAGATTTAACACGAAAAATTCCCATAAAGTCATTTCCATTTTTAAGTTATTCACAAATTTAAAAAAATCAAATAAAATTTTATCAAATGCAAAACGCAACTTATATACTTTATTGGTGAAATAAAGCATATAAGTTTCAAGTGTTAATCTTACCTGCGACCCACTTAATATGAGTAAGCTATTTTATTATAGCGAATTAGCAGAATAATTAAAGTTAACGAAGAGAAATTTAACCTCGCCCAACTTCCGTTACAATTTGAAAGAATGCAAGTTGGCAATGTGCTACTTATGACACTTCCTTTAAATTCATTCTCACTAAAACTGATAAAAGAGTGAAAATATTCACCGTATCCTTCGAGTTTTCAAGCCGTACAACGCTATACGAAATTGCCGTCTTTACGTGGTATATCGTCGCTTAAAATAGCGTGGCGTATTATCTGTCTCGACGCGTATTTATATCAAAATAAGCAATTAAACACGTAATCAAACCTTAAAAGCCATTCACTCCGCCGTCACAAACTAACGGTGACAACTGACAGGAAGTTGACTTGTAAATTAGCGGACGTGACATCATTCGATGCGTGACGGAATCGCGGGAAAGGAGATGACTCAAGTCACATGTTCTGCTTTATCAACAATGAAAATTGCTGTTCCGTTTCCAAAAACAGTAAAACTCTTGTTATTTCTCGGTGTACTGTTATGAACAATTAATTGTTTATTTTAAATAATTTTCTTTTTGTCTTTCTCATTTTAATATATACAAAGCAAGAAAGTTAGCTTTGTAATTCTCGTATAGTATTTATCAAATTCATGCAAATAAAGCAAGAGACAACACTTACAAAATAGTATTTAAAGTAAATAATATTTTTCACAATGATTTTGAAAAAAAATAATAATTTTTGAATTAGCTATACGATATCACATTACGTTAATTCTATTCTCGTTAATTTGCTTATTGTTAGAATGGCATAATGTTCATTTTGTTACGACTTCGAAATCCTTTATGATATTTTAAAGCTTTTATTATTTGTGTACGATGAATTTATTTTGTCTCATTCAAAAATTACCTTGAAACAATTTGTTTATCAAAACTTAATTCGGACTGAACAATGACAGATATACACACAAGGTCGTTTCTTCCTAAACGCTAACTAACTACAGTAATTGGAATTAACTCTCACTTTCGTCATTACTAATCAAGGAAAGAACACGAGTTATCTCCGTAAATGGGAATTGTCTGTTTTATTACAAAAGGAGGACAGAATGCAGGTCGAATATTCTGATTAACCCAGAAATTTGTTGTTGTGCATGCCACGGTCACCCAATAACCGCGTGTTTCGTTTTTATTTATTAAGATTTTGGCATAAAACATACGAATAAACTAGGTCTATTAACACATATAAAATTATGTTTCACGTTTTGAAATGTCTACTACCTTGAGATGAGTTCTAGCAATTAACGAGTTTCGTTCATAAAAAAATGAAAATTTTCCCATCTGTTATAAGATACGGTAATATTTATACGATCTGCGCTCTAATATGCCTAAAATCATGCTTTATTTTTCAGAAAAATATTTAAAATATATTAAATAGGTTAATTAAATTTATACACGATACCCAAGTTATATTAAATCAGATAGAAAGAGTCTAGAATTAATATTTAAATTCTTTAGCGCAAAATATTTTATTTTCTGCTATAAAATCAATAAATTAAATCTATAAAAATAGACAAATTAATTAAAAATATGTAAAAGTTGTAATTAAAATAGTAGAATTTAAATACTTACTATAGCCGGAGACAATTTATCATTAGCTTTCAACCACTGACTGCATTCTCTCATCATCAACTGTGACCCACCCTAATGAAGTGCATTTACACTAACGATGCTTTTTGCGCATGTGTATAATTTTATGTACGACACATTGAAGTTTTCTTCCTTTTACGTAATAATTTCATATTAAATTATGGAATGACAGATGTATTTTTCGGAAAAAATTTTCTTAGAAGCTGAATTAAACTTCTTGTCCTTGTTTTGCTATTCTAATAATTTTAATAATAAATTCAATTTAAATTACGAAGAATTTTAACTGAAATTTAATAACTTGTTTTATTTTACTTGTATGTTGCATCATTTCAGGTTTGCAATACTGTCAAATGGAAATTAATTGCACAAAATTCATTTACGTAGTCAAATCACTTTCAATTAATGAAGCCTAGCTGCACAGTTCTGNAAAATAATTATTACTGTATTATAAAATATTATTTTATTGTTTCCGACACAAAAAATCTTACGTATCTACTTTTTGAGAAAAAGTGACTTAATTACCAATCTTCTTACTCAGCTGTACTATGTCCACTGCTGCCACTGTCTTCCCCATGCTTCTATCAATATGTCATATTTTGCTGTCTCAATACAGTGGCATAGCGTAGTGGGGGCGGCAGGGGCGGCACTTTTAGGGGCGACAAAATTTCACAATAAATAATATCTTGTAAAAATTTGAACCATTTCATTTCATATTTTTGTCGCACCTACGATTCGGACCGATTGAAATGAGCACGGAATTTTTCATTACTTATTCTGTGACGAAACTGAATTTTAGTCTTTTAAATTGAGATAAATAAATAAGGGGACGGCGAAGGGGGCTGACACCCACACTACGCCACTGACACCATTCATATACTTTATATTACACGGAGCATTAGCATCATTAAATTAGAAAATTGATAAGCAATTCCATGTTTACTATTCTCAGGAAACAATGAAGCAACAAACTACAGTACCTTTAATATATTGAATAAAATAAAAACATGAAATTGTTTACAAATATAGCAATGGGGATAAATTTGAATAAAAACTTTAAAATTTCTCGTTCGTGGAACACTCGAGGTAGGTTTCGGAACACTGGTTAAGAACCACTGTTTCTACAGACAGAAGCTTGATTCATCCGTAAACAATACCCGATGCCATTCAATGTTCCATTTGCGATGACGACGACGCCACGCTAGGCGTGCAGCCCCGTATCGAGCGGTTAATGGCATCCCGCTCCATGTTGCTGGTTGCACACAGGGAAACTGGCAAATGGTTTGGGTGGACAAAGATGCACTTGCCGGTGACGGCAGTTTTGGATGTCACGTGCCATGACAAACGTGTCCTGATGGGCCGTTCGCGAATCTGCCGGTCTTTGAACTCTGTCATGCACCGGTGTGATCCAATACCTCTTCGGCATGTTCGCAGATATTCCTGTGTCCATCGTGTCACACATTGGTGGATGGTATTCACGTCGTGCCCAACATGCGTGGCAACGGCGTGCATCAACAAACCGAGGTCGCGCAGCTCGAGGATACAGTCTCGTTCCCAGCCGTTAACTGGTGGTATTCAGCACGCTGTTGTTTCCGAGGTATTTTCTTTAGCTTCTTCGAAAGTTCGATGACGCGTAGAAAATGGGCAGTACAGCCTGAGGTGGTCCAGAGAAACAAATTTCAAATAATCCGACTATTCACAAATAGAATTATTATTATACACAGGTTTGTTAATTCTAAATTTATTAACAATCTTCCAAAATTCAGCAGAATTTTTTATTTGTGACATATGAAAGTTAATCTTAGTCCAAAACAATTTCTTTTTGGCCCTACAGTGAAGTTTGAAATTTTTATTTAAGTTAGAATAGGTAATAAATTGTTGCTTAGGTCTTAATCACCTAAAGATCTGGTATAGCTCGATTTTTCTCTCTCTTCAGTCGTAAACAATCAGCATCAAATAAAAACTTCATAAATTTTCTTGAACAATCATATCTGACAAACATATCACTTTGAACCGGGGATTCAAGAATCACCTCAACAAAAGATGAATAAAAAGATAAGGAATCCAAAAAGAATCTGCGTTTAAAATCTTCGTATCTCTTGATAACATTAAACAAATATTTATCAGAGTACAAAGATCTCCATACGTAATGAGAAATTTCAGTAGGCCGTCTTTTAGTGTGAAGAAGAGAATCAAACCGGAAAGCAATAGAAACTGGGAGATGGTTGAAATCAAATTTATTCAGAACCTTAAAATATATTAAATTATCAACTAATTCCGAGTTTATAGCAATTAAATCAATAACTGATGCATCCAGAGCGGAAATAAACGTAAAATTGGCAGGAAAATCAGTAGCAAAATGATCGTTTATTAAAAAAATCAAGCCAAAAGATTTAACAAAGTTCTACCCTATAGTTAAAGACCACATTCTTGGAATCCCTAATATTATAGAAATTTAAATTAGTACCTGTATATAATGTATCTATTTCAGAAGCAATTCTGCCCTTGCATCACCAAGAATCAGAATATCATCATCTTCCTTAAGTCAAGGATTAATCTGTCAAGATAGATACTCAGCCCACCAGTGGCCGAGCGGTCTTCGTACCCTAAACACTGGGAGTTCGGTCGTGGGTTTGCGCCGCGATCGGACAGGCTGGCTGCTTGGAGTTTTCCGGGTTTTTTCCTTGCCGATAACGACTAAATAGGAGGCCAGTTCCCCATAAAAGTCCTCCCGGAAGGCATTCTTCCCCTCGCGTAACATCGTGCCCCAGAGAAGGCAACGGGAAATCACTCTGGGTACTAACTTTCCCTAGTAACGCCTTGGCGTATTATTTACTATTTACTAATCTGCGCCGGGTGTCGCCGACGTCAGAAATCTGATATGGCACCAAGAAGAAGAAGAGTCAATGATTCATGTCTGTCTATAGAAATATAAACCAAGACAATTAAAAGTCTAGAACGATCATTAAACAAAGATTTATCAAAAATAAGTTTAGCGATAATAAAATTAGCAGAAAGATGACAAATTTCCAACTTACTCAGTTTTCGAGAGCATCATCAAACAATGATGCTTGACATCATGGTTTGATATCAAGTCTCTGGACCTGGAAGACCATCAAGCTGATGGTCTTCCAGGTCTCTCGGATTTATGTACCAAAAATTCAGTAAACCAAAATTGGGAATCCAACGTTGAAAGAAGGATTTTTAATGGAAGATGTCATCCATGTTTCAATTTTACCAATAAAATTATATGAAAAAACAAAATCAATAAAAGTGTCAGCAAAATTAGTATAGGAAGAAGGTGGTATTATGGAACCCCTCCATTTCAAACTGATAATAAAGGCGAACTGTAGCGGATTGTGGCTGAACTGCACTAAGCAGACATCCATAGCAAGGGGAAAACATGTTTCACTTCAGTTAATTTTCTTCCATTTGACGAGCCACCAACTTTCCTAGTAGTACAAAAGATTCAATCTTCATCAACTTATTATTCAGTAAATCAAACGTTAAACAGTCAGGTGTCATGACACACAGATTTACTTTTCTTCTTAGCCTCTCTATAAAAAGGAACAAGACTCTTTCCGAATTTTGATCTCCAATGTAAATCATCAAAAATCCTGACCCCAGAACATTTAGCCTTCTTTCGAATATTAAGTATATTCCTGTAAATCAGAATTTTTTTTAATCGGAAACAACGACAAGCTCAGCCACCACCAAATTATTTTTAGAAATTTTATTAAGAGCTTTCACCGAAATAGAGTCACCATTGAGTCTTTTAACAGATGATAAAATATCAGAAGTCAAAGTTAGAACCTCCAATGAATCACACTGCAATCCGGCGATAACAATATTATTTCGCTGACGCTCGTTAATTAAACGATGCGTCCAAGAGATATAAAAAATAAGAAGTCCGAACAGTAGAAAACACATTTGAATTAAAATTAATTTCTCCTTCTTCTCTACATTAATTAGATGATGTTCGAAGTTTTTATGCAAATTTGCTAGAGGATTTAGCTATCAAATTTGATAGCTAAATCCTCAAGTTTAGTTAGAATGGTGTCGAATCTCTCTTCCAAAAATGAAATTAAATTTTGAGGTACATTAGAAGACGAGCCTAATAGTGAAAAAGAGATTCGAGTCGTTGAGATTTTAAAACTGGTTCGCTAGAAGATCTTCGACGTTTTCAAACTGACGATATGGACGACTTTGAAGGAGGGGAGAGAGGACCAACACTGGCGAACGACACAAAGCGCCCCTCATATTTAAATAAATATTCCAATATTTATTGAGTTACTTTTTTGGCGTTTTTTTTCTTGTTCGGTTTGGATATCTTGAAGTTTATCAGAAGTTTTGATTACTGTTTTAAAGTGCATTACAATTTCTTTACATATTTTTTTTATTTTTATTGGTTTTTCATTTCCTACTAGAGCATCCTAAACAACGAGGTTTAAGCTGTGTACAAAACAGAGTATATTCCCGATTTTTAATATGCTGCATGCACCTAACATGTCTGCATTATCCATAGTTATACATACGATTTTATCTTCTAGAGACCATTTAAAAAAATCTTTTTTCGACATATTTGTTATATTCTCAGATGTATGAGCAGAAGACATTATCGGTATTTCAAGTATACACGATGTAAATATATCATTAAAAATAAAGTGGCATGTTAATCAGTTAAATATGACCGATTATTTATAGAAGTCCAAATATTTGTTGTTATGAATACGTGTTTCACTTCGCCGATCATAACTTTCAATTTTTCTTTACACTCTTTGTATAAGTTGAGTACAAGTATGTTGCCGATATATTTTGGTGAAAGTAGTTTATATCTTGGTTCTAATTCGTGCATAAATTGCACAACTCCTTATCCTTATAATGAAGGGAGGCGCCACCATCTGGGACAACCACCACACAAGTACACATCTCACACAGCATCTCTAGCGCCTACCTGCCGCTCATTTGCTTCTTTTCGTTCCCCTATATTTACTCACCGCCCACAGGAGAGCGATAGTGCCCACTTTGGGAACCAATGTTCTAGCTCGTTGGTTAACCTATAGAAATGACGCTATTAACAAATGTCGCCAGAGGAGAATAATATATTCCAGTGTTAAGTTATAGAGATGAAAATTAGATTACATGTATTTTTTTTCGTTTGTTTATTGAACGATACAACGAGTTTTATGGAATGTCGAGTTTTCAGGACTTTGCTGTATTATATAATTTTAAATCGATATAAAATATTAAAACATTGAATGATACATTAGAATTTTAGTAAACACATAATTGAAAGAAACGTAAATATTAATAAATTATATTTTAGATTTTAATATAAATAATGGATAATTTATTTTGTTTTTGTTTGTTAAGTTATTTAAAAAATAAACTACTAATTTAAAATCTATTCGAATAATCGAATTTAAAAATAAAAATTGCTAATATTCGCGTCAGCCAGCAGATGGCTGCATTTACAAGTCACGTGACGCGTTACAACCAATCGTTTTAGAAACATTTCTCCGAGTGGAGAGTTCTCTTCTAAAGAAAATGGCGTCGGTATCTTTAGCCACTTTATTACCGTTACCTACGCAAGCTGTGTACAATGAGGATGAGGTGGAGAAGTCGAGAAAGTTGCCTTTTCCTTCTCAAGCTATTGTTCCTTCACGTAAGTTACCAGCTTATGGCCAGAGACAAGGTTGGGTACCAAGAAATCCCGAGGATTATGGTGGTGGAGGAGCCTATCCAGAGATTCCTGTTGCCCAGTATCCTTTGGAAATGGGAAGAAAGAAGGGGAAAACGAATTCAAATTCGTTACCTGTCCAATTAGATGCTCAGGGGAAAATTAAATATGATGTAATTGTGCGTCAGGGTCATAGTAAAGACAAAATTGTTTATCATAAATTTCAAGATATGTTGCCTTCTGAAATCACTAATGACGAAGATCCTGAACTTCAAAAGCCCAATGAAGATGAAGTACGAGATACAACGGAAGCCACCCGAATGGCTTTAGAAAAATTAACTCACACCAAAATATCAGCTGCTATGCCAGTCAGAGCGGCAGAAAAACCAGGTCCTGCACAATATATCAGATATACACCGTCACAGCAAGGTGTTGCATATAATTCTGGAGCAAAACAAAGAATTATAAGAATGGTTGAAGTTCAAAAGGATCCAATGGAACCTCCTCGCTTCAAAATAAACAAAAAAATTCCCAGAGGACCACCGTCACCACCTGCTCCTGTCATGCATTCCCCTACTAGGAAAGTAACAGTGAAAGAGCAGCAAGAGTGGCGTATTCCACCATGTATATCCAATTGGAAAAATGCAAAAGGATACACAATACCATTAGATAAGCGATTAGCCGCGGATGGTAGAGGTTTGCAACAAGTTCATGTAAATGAAAATTTTGCAAAATTAGCAGAAGCTTTATATGTAGCTGACAGAAAGGCACGTGAAGCTGTGGAAATGAGGGCCCAACTTGAGAAAAAACTGGCACAGAAAGAAAAAGAAAGAAAAGAAGAACATTTGCGTCATTTAGCGCAGAAAGCTCGTGAGGAACGTGCAGGAATTCGCACTCAAGCAGTTTCGGACAAAGATGAAGAAGTAAGAGAGAGAGAACAATTGCGCTATGAACGACATAAAGAGAGACAAAGAGAGAGAAATATTGCTAGGGCTGCTCCTGATAAAAGAACAAAATTGGAAAAACAACGAGAAAGGGATATCAGTGAAAAAATTGCACTTGGATTGCCTAATACAAGACAAAATTCTGGAGAATTGCAATTTGATCAAAGATTATTTAATCAGAGTAAGGGAATGGATAGTGGATTTGGAGGAGAAGATGATTACAATGTTTATGACAAACCTTGGCGTGGAAATCAAAGTGTTGGACAAAGCATTTACCGTCCTCGAAATGAAGATAAAGACATGTATGGTGACGATATTGACAAATTAATTAAAACGGCACGATTTGTTCCCGACAAAGACTTTTCTGGAACTGATCATTCTGTCAGGCGTGATGGGCCTGTTCAGTTTGAAAAGCAAGAAGAAGAAGATCCTTTTGGTTTGGATAAATTCTTAACAGAAGCTAAAAAAGCTAGTAAGAGACCAACAGAGGACTCATCTAGAGATTATGATAGAGATCGTAGTAAAAGAAGGAAGGAATAAATTTCTTTGTAAAGATTTTTATTTAAACTTAGTGACACTAAGCTGGAACTGTCTTATAATAAACTAATCTTTTTATTATTGTATATTACAATAAATGGCAATAAATTTAATTATTGCAGTTGAACTTGTTTAACTCAAGCATGTTTATCTTGAAATTTATTTTCTCCTGCATTTTCAACCTAAATTCAATATATTTTCCATGTTTACATCAAATAATTTTCTCCAAAACACCTATATCAAATTATGGACTGAAGTGTCAATTACTAATTCAAAGCTCATTGACTACATTTTGATAGCATAAATTAAAGTTCAGAAACATCTCTTGTAATACAATACATATTTGCAATTCATGTTGATTTTCTCTGGCTATGAGTTTGGCTTGCATCTTATTGATTGAAGAAAGTCAGGCATCAGAAACTATTGACAAACTATTTCTGTTAAGGTATGTTAAAAACTGTTTTATTTATACCTAGTATTTGCCATTGTATTAATAAAATATTGTACCTCCAGTCAAACCTATTATTGTTTACTATGTAGGAACCTATATCTTGAAACCTGTCCATCTCGAATTTTTTCTCGTTCCAGTGAGATGCGAGATAGACAAGTTCAACTGTATATTGTCATATGAAAACAATTTTGAAAACGAAACAATTAAAACTTCATTCTTATATAATAATCTCATAAAGTACTACATTATGTGTGTTGTTATAATCATCTAGTTAGTTCTAAATTACTGTCACCAATATGTGTACATTAAATGTACTTTTCTAGCCATAAAAAAAAAAGGTGTAAAATACATGTGTATCACTTGTTTTTAAATATTATGACATCTGTATATAAAAGAATTCAGTTTTGTGTATGTCATGCTATGAAAGGCTTTATTTTGCCAAAATAAACAGTTAAAAACTCACAAATTGTTTTTTCTCTGCTCTTCTAATTTGATGTATAATATATTTTAATTCGGTAGTTCTTGAACAGTGGTCTATGGATCTCTGGTCACAAGCATACAGCCCACAGACTGACCAGGCATATTCCAAAATGCAATTGTATGCTGCTTAGTCAGAGAAAAATTTTCACACACCATATATATATATATATCAGATTATAAGATATTTTGGCACACAATCTACCATTACAAAAGGTAATATTTACAGGATAAGTGGACTGATCATACAGTCCTCAATTCATCTATGACTTGGTTTAAATGGTCTGCAGATTTGTAATTTTGAGAACTACTGTTTTAACCCTTTGGTGAGCATGCTTTTTAGAGTCATGAGAGGGCTTACTGTGGCTATTATACCACATTATATTACTTTATATTCTCCAATATTTAACTTTTATAATATCCCACTCTTCTGACTCAGTTTCAGTGTCATAAATCAGTGTCTTCTGGTTCTCTTTCCTCTATCAATTCCCTCACAACTTGTTCTAAAGCTCCATTTAGTTTCTGGGTCAAAGCTGTATGAGAACTACAAACCACAAAAATATAGGTATCCCTAAATCTGTTTGATATATTTTCAAAATAATATGTCTAAGAATTTATTGAAATTTGTCAAAGATGTTTGCAATAGGTATGCAAAAATTAAGCTATGGTTTCAAATACATAAAAATAAATAAAAAAAAAAAAAGTAAATGCAAATTATACTTGCATCACAAGACATGTGGCAAGTATACTTTGATATGTAATAACTATACAGATACAATTTTATCTAATTCATAGCTCAGACAGAATCAGTGAGGTCACGTGACATTGGTAATGACAGGACATTGTCATTACCAATGTCACGAGACAACTGAGTGACAAAATACGAAATTTATTATTATTATTTTTTTTAAATTGCCATTCTTTTCCATTGATCTATTACCCAGTAAATTTAAATATTTTTTAAGAAATTAGTTTAAAAGAATGGTTTTGTAATTAAAACATATTTATACATGATTAAAACAAAGTATAAAAAGTTTTTTGAAGAATGGCTTTTCTTTGATATGCTTAATTAACAATACTACAGTACATTGTTCCAAAACATTTTTCTTTTCTTAAGTTTGAAATAGTTTGTAACTTATAGTTCATATCTTATAACTCATATCTTGTAAGTTTTAACCATATTTATATTTATATATGGTTTACCAATATTTACAAAAAAAGAGAAAAATATCACAAAATTGTATGCTTGCTAAGTGTGCAAAAATTTTTTTGTTGCCCACTTGACTATCGCCCAGCTGTTCTGTATCCGTGGTGACATATGCTATGAATAGGGAATACCAAAGTGCATTTCTGCATCATCTATGCACATCATCTTAAAACATTATCAATATTCTATGGCAATTTGCCAAGGGTATACCCTATGAGGAGTTAATGACTATTTTAACTGATTTGAATATTGTTATTTAAAACATTTTTAAAATCAACTAAGTAAAATTGGTATACAAAGTAATTATTACACTGTTAGACAGAAAAAGTAAAACACCCAGAAGGCATTGTTGAAACTTTATTAAATGCATAACAAAATGAAAGACCAAACACATGGTAAATAATATGCATGACGTACTGTAAGTTGTAAAAATAAGGATGAGAGCTGCATAATAGTGTCCAACATAAGATTCAATATGGGATATTCCCCTCTGGAGGTGATGTGGATTGACCACTCAATGGGACAAGGAAGCATAAAGTTTCAAATAGTGTCTTGGAATAGTGCCTCCTCTAACTGCACATAGTAGTGCAAATGTTTGGATGGGTCTCTTGACATTGCAGCAGATATCCCAGCTGGTCCCATATGTGCTCCATTGGCAATAAATCTGGTGATTTCACTGGCCAAGATAGGGTGTCAATGACTTGTAGAGCTTGTTGCTCAATAGCCATGCATTATCATGCTGTGAAATGCCAGATGGAGTGTGCTCTAGAAAGAGTTAAAAATGAAGTTGTAGAATCTGTGACTTGTCATTGAGTCTGCACAAAGACATGATCTGGAATGATAACTAATGGCAGCCCACACTAACTTCAGGTGCAGGCAACCTATGATGATGATGATGATGATGAATATTTGTAGAGTGTCAACACTGACCTCTACAGTGGCATGTCCATTGTATATATTTAGACTGAAGAATGACTTGTCTGATAAAGCAATGTGATGCCATTCATTGTACCCAATTTTAATGCACCACTGCAGATGTTCCATATGATGGTTTGTTGTCAAAGGCAAATACTGCTGAGGATGCTACAATTGTAGTCCAACCTTGTTTATCCTCAGACAGATAGTTTTCTCTGGGAAACTGCAGATTGTATCAGGTCAGTCCATAAGTTCGTGCCTATTATATGACCTTGAGAAAAATCTTGTTTTGCTGTTAAAAATGCCAGTCTAATGTGATACTTTTTACATTGAAGTATTAAATTGGATCTCATTCATATAATACTGTTCAGAATTGGGAAAATTTCAGTTGTTTATTTTCGTTAAAATGGAAGTAACAGATGAATATAAGAGACATGTTTTATACTTTTTATTTTTAAGTGATGAGAATGCTACAAATGCAGCCAAAAAATTAAATACTGTTCATAATCAAACTGTAATCAGTGTAAGGACTGCGCAGAAGTGGTTTGAAAGATTTAGAAATAATGATTTTAGTGTGGAGGATAAGGCTCGTACTGGAAGACCCACTGACTTTGATGATGATGCTCTCTCTGCACTAGTTGAAGCAGAACCATCTTTAACAGTTGATAAAATTGCGGAACATTTAAATTCATCCCATTGAACTGTTCATAGACATCTACAACAAATCGGAAAAGTTTCAAAGCTAGGAAAATGGATACCACATAAACTGTCAATAGCTAACTGACAACAACGTCAACTGCTCAACTCAAAAGCTTCAACTGGGAAATTTTACCTCATCCACCATATTTGCCAGATATTGCTCCCAGTGATTATCATCTTTTTCGGAGTTTGCAGAATTTTTTAAAAGGAAAAACTTTTGAGGATGAGAACAATGTAAAAAAGGCTATTTCTGAATATTTTGATTCAAAACCGAAATCATTTTACAAAGACGGGATTAAAAAGCTATCATCAAGATGGCAAGAAATTGTACAAAATAATGGTGAATACATTATAGATTGAAATAAGATTTAATTAAAATTTTTTGTTGCTTTTTTTGTAGATAAAAATGCGCACGAACTTATGGACTGACCTGATAGTACAGGTCTCAAACCTCTCAAAATCTCTGTGGATGTTGCAATTGGGTTGACTGTAGCACATCACCAGATGTGTCTCTTCATGTTCTGTAGTGTGACATATTGCACCAGAATCTTGCCTATGTGACGTGCATCCCATGTCTGCCCATGCTGCAAGACACTGTCACAGTGCTGACTCTATGACCCATGTGTGTGGTAATTTTGTGGGCTGACCAACCAGCTATGTAAAGACAGACTCTGGCCTTATTCAAATTGATTTAATTGCTGATATTGCACTTGCTGTTGACATCCTGGAATACAGTCGACCCCCTATNGTGTAGCCACAAGTTAAATGCAAAATACATTGTTGTAAAATATGATGTAAAATGTTCCCGTTTACACGGTCTAAAAACAGTACACAGTTCCTTTATAACATAACAAAACAATTTGAACTTTAATTTCTCAAACAAGCGAGTAACGCTCTGGCACTCCACAAGTGAGCAACACTCAGGCACCCGACAATTATTTTATAACCACAACACTGGTTGTGGTTATAGCCACACAGCTACCCACTCTGGTCAGCACTGACTCGACACGCCAAAGGGAAGCGCACAATTTCTCCCTCTCTAGGCGGGACAATCTCACCTTGCATTCTTAGGGATACGATTACATCAACCCACCTGACACATGTGACAGTTCTATGGACTGTACATCAATGCTCGATAACATCCACACACCTGACACGTGTTACAACTGAACTTAACATACATATTCAAAGCAATCAACATATACATCATCCCAGTATCCACATTTGTTTAGAACTATACATTGGACACAGAACTAAAACAGTTTTAATGAAAAACACAAACATTAACAAAACATAACAAATGCTCCTTAAGTCCTCTGTGAAAAGACTGACTCTTTCTCATAAAGAGGAAGAAAGAGACCTTACAGATATTTAAAATCTGCATTACAAACACAGACACTGAGTGTTTATTCTACAGAAAAGAAGAAAATACACAATTACATAAAGTTGTAAATCTTGCAAACAAAAATAATACAACATTAAACTTAAACAACATTGACATGGGTGTAATACAGTACAGAAATGGATAGACACTGTGAAGCATTCCAGGATCTAGGAGGAGCTCTCCATCCTAATGATCTTGGACATGATCTCATTGACAGAACGCATCAAAATGCTCAGAGAATTGCATTTTGTATGACAATTGTAAACACTTCTGTCTCTAGACAGACAAATGGATTTACAATTGCCATAAAAATCAGGACAGAAATAAAACAAAATAACTACAGAAAGCACATTTTAAAAGATACAACACTGGACGGCAGTTGAAAGTGAACATTCCACTTTTAAGTACCATGTCTGAATTAGGTTGAAATTAGTGTGATTTAAACTTCATTCACAGTCAAAGGTGCATTGATTAATTCAGCTGAGTAACTGCAGTGGCTAGTTCACCCTTATTACTTAATATGTCATTTTAAAATACTATATATTATTTATATAATAATAAATTCAAAATAGACATAACATTATATACTGTTTTGAAACTCGAACACCAACTATATAGTGTATTCACTCGGACACAAGGCAAATCTCATCAATTTTTATTTAGTATCAACTAAATAAAAATTAATGAGATTTGCCTTGTGTCCGAGTGAATACACTATATAGTTGGTATTCGAGTTGCAAAACAATTACTGGCACAGTTTCATAAGTACTAAATTATATACAGTGGGTGATCGGTTAATGAACATAATTTGTTCCAAGACTTTGTTTGCTATCCGAATTGTTCGTTAACCGATTATCGATTTACCATAGGTTTCTATGGGAATTTGATTAATTCATTCTGGAAACCCCCCAAAAATAAAAAAAAATATATCCTTTCTGACTACATTTATTCACATGTAATAATAAAAATACATATATACACGGTCTTGCTTTTTTATTAGTCATGTTTTTTCCGTTTGTGGGAGTTAAAGAATCTGCCCAATGTCGCTTGCTTTTCTCTCTTCCTCATGATTTTTTGTAATTAATAGCATTGTAATTGTAGAGATCCCTAGGCCTATTAACCTCAATCTAGTTTGGATGCCATTNATCTTTAATAGCAGATATCGGCATAAATCTGCATTTTCAGAAGAAAACGTAAAAGAATTGTTTCTGTCAGAAATATAAAAGGCTGGAATTACAAGGGAGAGTTTCAAAGTTCGGGGGACTATTATTTGATCAGTATATACTGGGTAGAACGTCGATGTCTCCTGTGCTCCGAAAAGTTTTGAATTGTTGCTTGAAGACAAAGGAAGACCAATTGGTATTCGTTATTTTATGTCGCTTCTTCTTGTGTTTGTTCAGTGAAGTGTTTGTTATCCGAACATGTGTTCGTTGTCTGACCATAAAAATCTTTTGCAAAAGTGTTTGTTATCCGATTTGTTCGTTAACTGATCACTCACTGTACTGTATTTTATTTGTACTATGTTTTGAATTTTATCAGGTCAGTCCATAAGTTCATGCATATTTTATGACCTTGAGAAAAATCTTGTTTTGCTGTTAAAAATGCCAGTCTAATGTGATACTTTTTACACTGAAGTATTAAATTGGATCTCATTCATATAATACTGTTCAGAATTGGGAACATTTCAGTTGTTTATTTTCGTTAAAATGGAAGTAACAGATGAATATAAGAGACATGTTTTATACCTTTTATTTTTAAGTGATGAGAATGCTACAAATGCAGCCAAAAAATTAAATACTGTTCATAATCAAACTGTAATCAGTGTAAGGACTGCGCAGAAGTGGTTTGAAGGATTTAGAAATAATGATTTTAGTGTGGAGGATAAGGCTCGTACTGGAAGACCCACTGACTTTGATGATGATGCTCTCTCTGCACTAGTTGAAGCAGAACCATCTTTAACAGTTGATAAAATTGCGGAACATTTAAATTCATCCCATTGAACTGTTCATAGACATCTACGACAAATTGGAAAAGTTTCAAAGCTAGGAAAATGGATACCACATAAACTGTCAATAGCTAACTGACAACAACGTCAACTGCTCAACTCAAAAGCTTCAACTGGGAAATTTTACCTCATCCACCATATTTGCCAGATATTGCTCCCAGTGATTATCATCTTTTTCGGAGTTTGCAGAATTTTTTAAAAAGGAAAAACTTTCGAGAATGAGAACAATGTAAAAAAGGCTATTTCTGAATATTTTGATTCAAAACCGAAATCATTTTACAAAGACGGGATTAAAAAGCTACCATCAAGATGGCAAGAAATTGTACAAAATAATGGTGAATACATTATAGATTGAAATAAAATTTAATTAAAATTTTTTGTTGCTTTTTTTGTAGATAAAAATGCGCACGAACTTATGGACTGACCTGATAAAATAAAATTTTTATAACAGTGTAAAAATATTTCATATTACCAAAATTTTATATTCAAAAAATTGATTATTTTCTTTTTAAATTTTAGGTGCTGATTCTTTTAATTATCCACAAATTGTCTGTGATGTTTATTTTCCACCACACAAAGAATGTGGTGGAGGAATTCTAGCTTTAGATGGAAACAGTGGTCATGAACTTTGGAGATATTACACTTTACATGAAATATTTGCCATTAATTGTAATATTGATATTGATAAAGATGGAGTTAAGGATTGCTTAGGAGGAGGAAGAATGGCTGTGAGTTGATTAAATAATTTGATGAAATAGTTAAGAAACAATATAATTAGTAGGTAAATTCAATTTGCACTCTTCTGTTAGTCTTAGAAATAGTAAAGTAGAATGTTATAAAAGTTTAAACAGAAAAATACAGATAAAAGACATCTGTCTTAAATACAGTTTATGTCAATTTGATTAAAAACATTAACCAAATTGTGATAGTTTCAGTTTTCTTTGTCTTTTAATTTTTCATTACTTTATAATGGAAGCAGTCATATTTAAATTTCCTACAAAAAGTAAGTTATGATTGTCTCACCATCTATTTTATTTTCTGTCTCTTCTAATGTTGTAGTGTTTTTTTTTTTTCATGGGGATTTAGCCACATATTCATTGGGAGTTATAATTGCAGTTCCACTCTACTATACATAGTTCCATTTTTATTTTATTTTAAAACAAATATTTGTAAAAAGAAATTTGCCCTTTATTAAAAATGAGGATGATATTAATTACACAATAATGCTTATAGTATAGCATATGTAATTATAATAAGTCATAGAATTCAAATTTCACATGTTATCAAATTTTAAAATAAATTAACCGTTAATGTTATTTTTACTAACAAAAAACTAAAATATTTAAGACTGGTTTTTTATTAATAAAGAAACATTTTATGTATTTCATTTGTTCCAAGATAAATGGAAAATGGGGCCTACTCTACTCCCAGATCTGATACAAGTTCTCAATGGCCCTGACACTGAGACCAAACCAACAGACTTTTACATAGGGGAAAGTTTGACTCTAAGATACAGAGGTTTGAAGAATTGAAACAAAACATTGGTTTGAAGAAAAACTTCAATATTTCAATGAAGTTTTTCTTCAAACCAATGTTACGGATATTTCTGTGGTTGTGTTAATGGATTAATAGATAGACTCAAAAAATTAAAAATTTTTTGTAAATAGTCTGAACTTCTAATTGGAATTGTATACGTAAAAATAATATTAAAGTAGCCAAGACATAGCCAAATATTGTTGCACCACATCACTAGTGGACATTTGAATTTGCCGACTAGAACATGGTCAGTTAACCGATGTGACGGTTGATTGGGGGTCGGATAATCGATGCTCTACTGTACTATCATCTTGCACACATCATTAAAAGATAAAAAATATTTGAAATACTGTAATTATAAGTATTTTTTGAGTTTGGGTCCCCCTTCTGGGTTCTAACCTAATCTACATATTTTTGAAAGATTACTAAAATATATCAAAAATTGCTAAATTCCTTTCCTGCTACTGTCGCAATTAAGTGATTAAATTATGTATTAATTTATTAGTTTGGTTTCCGTTCTTTGAGATTTGGCCCAATAAAGCAGCTGCCCTGATTAACTGGTGTCCCAATTAAGCAAAATCCACTGTATTTCCAAAATATTATATGTATGTTTTGTATTAATACAAGTAAAGACAAATTATTCATATAATTCATTTGAAATAATAATTAAATGAAAAATTATTATTATTTATAGGGATTTATTGCATTGAGTGGTAGAGATGGTAGTTTACTTTGGAAATTTAATGATCCGAAAGTGAAAATTCCAACATCTAATTTTTATACTCCTATTTATATAAGAGATTTAGATCATGATACAATTCCAGATATTATTACTATTCATGGAGGAGATCCGCTAAAAGAACCAGGTGAGTTTACACACAATTTTTTATTGAAAAAAATTTTCTTATGCAATTTAAATTACTTACTATATACTGAAAATTGATTTTATTTTACAATTAAAATGTTTTTATAATTATTTCATAAGGCAGTGAAAAACGCTTGGTTGGAAGAATACTAGTTATAAGTAGTAAAACTGGTAAAGTATTGCAATGGGTTGAAGTTCCTGATGGTAAAGAAAGTTATTATTCACCTCAAATATATACTCAACCAGATGGTAATGTATCTTTTTATAATAATTTTTAAAAATAAATTGTTATATTGAAGTTAGTTTTGATCAAAAACATGTTAATTATACAATATATATTTTATCATTAATCAATTTATATCAATGATAAAAAACATAATATAATTACTATATATTAATGACTATTACATACAATATTTATAATAATGATTCTCAATTAATTAATAATGCTTAGTGTATTATAAACGACACAACTGACCAGATAATATAATACAAATAACTCTTTATTAATATAACTAAACACTTCTATATCCAGCTGGTTCCCTTGAGCTACTCCCTCACTGTCCGTTTTTTCCACACCCTTTCTCAACCCCTTTAAACCCGTGTTGCCACCTTGGCACCTACACAATTACATTTAATGTTTATTTAAATCAACAACATATATTACACTTAGAAATCCTATTTATAATTTCTGAAATAAAAATATATTACAGTTATAAAATAATTTACAGGAAAAATGATGATAAGACTTAGGCCAGTAGTTCCCAAAAGTTTTTGATTCTAGGCACCCTTGCTAAATGCAGATTTTCCCAAGGTGTCCTATGTCAAATTCTAACAAGTACATTACAGTCGACCCCCCTATAAGATCATTGATTTTTCCGTTTTATCTGAATTACATGTTGTACGAGTCACTTAGATTTTACAAATATGTGAGCCGTTCACAGTCCGGCACACGTATTTGTAAAATCTAAGTGACTCGTACAACATGGAATCCATATAACACAGAATTATCTACAGTGTTAAAGAGAGGTCTACTGTACAGGACCCACCAGTGGCTGAGTGGCCTGAAGACCGTAAGATTCCCCTCATCTCGTGTAGAGAATGAAAAACTTAATCATGATCTTAATATGTACAGAAACACATTAATCATCCGGATATCTTCTATCAATACAACACAATTCAATAATTCCCAAACTTTACATCTTAAATTTGAAGATTTAAAAGGATAAATATAAATTTTATATCCGTGACGTTTAACTTAAGCATAAATGGCTTTCATACTACTGTATTTGCAAAATCAGACAATTTCTTATATATTTAATGCAAATTTAATCATGTAAACATAATAAAGAGACTTAACGAGAAGACAGATAAGTTTTGTGTCTTGATTGACGTGCTTGGATGAACTAGGAGTAAGACTATTTATAAGAATCGTTTCACGTTGACGCCCTTTTCTTGTAAACAAGAAACTACCATCCGAATTTTATCGAAGTTTCCCTTATATCCATCGTCTCTAGTTAATGTTCGATGATGTAACTGCACTTTTTCTTGTTGATAACCATTAAAAACAATTGCTTTCGCTTCAGCTGAACTTCTTAATGAAAAAGAAACAATCGTTTAAGAATTTCTGTAGTGTTTTCGTTTCAATTTTAAGCCATCAATAAAATCGATCATATAATTATTAATTTAATAATACGTCAGTAATTTCTCTGGGGTAATTACTGTATTCATTTCATCCAATACATTAGGCACAGTTCACACTACACGTTGTACAGTACTTGTAAAATATTGACATCTGTAAACAAAACCTTTCAAACTTGTTTCATTAGTAGAAAAATTTTTAAAATTTTTATTTTGAGTTAATTAATTATTTTATTTTTATTCAGAAATAAGCGATGATTTTGGTAGAAACGTATAGCATAACAAACATCTTATAAGAAAGGGAATAATGTAAAAGACATTTTTCACCCCTTTAGCGTTACATCTCCACAAAATTCTGCTTTTAATAATTAAAATACAGTCGACCCCCCATAACACTGTTGATAATTCCGTTTTATATGAATTCCATGTTGTACGAGTCACTTAAGATTATACAAATACTTGTGCCGGGCTGTGAACGGCTCACGTATTTGTAAAATCTAAGTGACTCGTACAAAATGGAATTCATATACAACGGAATTNGGCACTGGAGGAGAAACTCATGGTGGCTCTTTGTGGTGTATTAAAGTTGAAGATTTATTAAAAGGAAATATTAGTATGGTAACAATTTCCCCCTCTTATTTAAAATAAAAACATACTGATAATTTATAAGAATTTTTAAGACCAGGAAAGAAAGTAAGAAATTCATTTTAAATTAGTACAATTAAAGTTTAGAATCCAGAATTATTAAATGCAGTCATTTCCCAATTTATAATCTCTTGACATAACAATCAGTACTTAAAATGGCTAAAACTGGTATATTGAAAACTCATTTAGGAGTCCAAATAATCAGTTGCACTCACAGCATATTCTAAATTTTCTGTACAATCACTCTTTTCGAGACTATCATTCTAATTTCAAATTTGTAGTAAAGTTAAAGTAAATTACAGTAATAATAAGTTACCAGTAAATAAATAAAAATTAACAGTGAAAATAAAATACATTCTATATTAAAGCTGAAATACCTTCTAAATTTGATGGTGATTCATTTGAATGTGATAGTTGTCTTCATATTTTTGTTCACTTTTGTATTAATACAATAACTTATCATATCTCATGTCTACTCCTACCATTTTGCATCATTTGAATGTGTCATACTTTGTCAATTGATATTTTAATATGGATAGAAAACAGGATAAATGTGTTATAGTTATGTTACACTTGAAATTTATAAGATTTACGATATAATTGGTTAAACTTAGTTACATGAATAAAGAATGAAAGACAAATTATTCGATGGAATTTTAATACTAGAAAGGGGAGAGTAAAAAGATTCCATAAAAGAATCTAAAATGTTCATAATTTAAAATGAATTTTACATTGTATTTGTTCATATTCCAGGCTAAACAAATTTACACTGATCATAAAAAGGGTATTATGACACCTCCTGTTTTAGTTGATATAACTGGTGATGGAATAATTGATATTGTTATGGCTATGTTCAATTCGAAAGTTATAGCATTTAATGGAATTGATTTCAAGCAAATCTGGTCATTTCATATTCCTTCTTCAGAGTCTTACAGGTAATTTATCTTATATATTATTATAGGTCTTAAAATTAAAAAATCTTATTATTTGATATGAAAAATGTAATTTTTTTTCATAATTTCTAAATTTTAAATGTGAAATTAATGTTAATATATAATAGCTGATTTTATAAAAACATTTGAAAAGTTAAATTTAGTTATAATTAAATTAGTTTTTTCTTTTGCAGTACTCCAGGTGTTGGATTTTTCAATAATGATGATATTCCTGATTTTATTATAAACTATCAAATTGGTCCAGGATTTCCCATTTATTATTATACTGAAGTGAGTTATAATATAATGATAAAGAAATATTTTAAATACGTTATTTTAAATTATTTAATACGAAAATTTATTTTAGTAATTTTTTTGTATAGACAACAATTTTGGATGGAAGAAATGGAAAACCTTTATTAGATAATCCTATTAAAATGGTTGTTGGAACCCAAACATCTCCTCTTGTTATCAGTTTAGAAGGTTTTGGAAATGATATATTTCTATATTGGATATCTGACTGTAATGGAAACAGAAAAAATCAGAATTTAGAATATGATTTTATTAAAGGTATGTTTTAGACATGAAATTTAAAATTCATGTATGGTAACTATTTTATAAAGAAATAATATTCAATTTCAATACTGAACCAAATATCCTGCTTCCAGAAAACTGGCTATTTTTTTTTTTTTGAAACTGATTAGTTTTCAATTTGGTGAACTGTTGTACTGTGTAGTACTAAGTGACTACAGTACTTCCTTTTGGTTTCCTTCGCATATGCTTTGCAAAACACTAGTTTCAGTGTGACTGCTGGCATACTGATGTGTTAAATACAATTTTGTTTTTACTTTCCTCCATTGTTTATTTTGTATTTTAAGTATAAATTTAACTTGTGTTTAGAAAACCAGAATATGCAGAAATCTGGACCACTTCCAGTCTCAAGCTTGCTGGCTGTTTGGTCCAGTTCTGTATTTCTCTGAAACTATTTTCAATTAATCTCAAATAGAAAATATTTTTTTTTTCTCAGTGTTTTATCTAGAGCTTCTTTTAAAAGTTTTTCTGATGCTTCTGGCAATTATTTAGTTGTTATTACATGTGGTTTAGCATTCCTCTTGAGAGTTATTTTAAATTTTACTCTTCTTGTATCACCTATTAAACCTATAGAACTGGTTATATAAACAAAGAACAAAATACATTTCACAGTTTGTTTAACAGAAAAGTTGGCACTAGAAAAAAAAGGGAGGTTATCATAACTAATCGTTCTCTAAGGAATTCTCATCAATTTTTTAAATTGATGCAATTGAAAAATATTCATTATAAAACCATACAAATGAAATAATACAGCCATAATCTAAATATATAAAATTGCTTGTCCTGACTGACTCACTGACTGACTGATTCATCATCGCCCAGAGCAAACCGCTTAACCTAGAGAGGTGAAATTTGGTAGACAGTTAGGGTACGTCATGGAAACGCACACTAAGAAGGGATTTTTCGAAATTCCCCCGCGGGGGGAGAGGGAGAGGATTAAGGCTTAACCGGAAAAACGGCTTCTACTGTACTATTTTAGATGCGACTTTTTCTTTTTATATGCGTTTTAGTAGGGTATGCCATGGGAATTCACACTAAGAAGGGATTTTTCGAAATTCCCCCACGGGGGAGAGGATTAAGGCTTAACCGGAAAAACGGCTTCTACTGTACTATTTTAGATGCGATTTTTTGTTTTCAACTACGTTTAGTCTTCATTGAGTACTTAGGTGTATTAAATTGATAACATTTCAGATATTTCGATTTTAAAAATGTTCGATCCGTTTTAAATTTGAATTTGTTATTGCATATTGGTTCGATTATAGAACGATTGTAAATGTTCCAGAAAATTGATCAAATTGAAGATAGTTCGTTTGATTCTCGGCAATTCTCTTCAGCGGTAGGTGTTATATGACAATTACTATGGTTATTGAAATATTGAATGTAAATGGGGTTTGCTTACAAAACCTCTGCGGACGAAGTTGCGGGTAACAGCTAGTAGATTATACATGCAGATAAGGTTACAAGAAATCCTGCTTTTTGACCATCTTTCCTCCCAAACAGGTCATCTGTCCTCCTCCTGGAGGCTGAGTGGTGTAAAGTTGACAACACTGGTTGACAGTGCATCCTCCATGTGCTACACCATGTCCTGTTTATATGACTATGTGGTGTGTTCTCTTGCTAGCTAGCTCATTCTCAGTAGACAGTGTGTCAGGCTGTGGGAAGATGACAAGCGATTTGCTTTTCCTTTTTACCCACATTCCATTCCCTTCGATTCCAGAGACTGACAAACAAAAGTGCCTTCCTTTAAGGCAGCTCAGTTGTGTAGTCAATGATAAGCCATTACAATGGGTAAGAGAAAATCGATTTTCACATCTGATATGGAAGGAACCTTTAAGTTGTCCAGGAAACTACACCATCCCCAAGTAGCTGTGCAAACCACTTTGCATGGGAAAGGAAGATCGGATCCTAAAGACAGTGTTCCTGTTACTTACAACCCGTATCTACAAAAGCTTTACTCTCAGATTGCTAGGAAGAAATGCATCAGCATCGCACATAGGAGATGTCCTAGTGTATTTGATCTACTCTGCAATGCTAAGGGTACTCCCAGCCAGGAGATGCTATCTGGAGTTTATATCATCCCACTAAAAGATCATAGGTATGATGAGGATTTAATATACATTGGCTCCACTAAGCAGTCATTAGGAGTGAGACTAAAGGAACACAAAGCGGACATACAGTGCAAGAGAGTAACAATTGCTCTAGCTCGTTACGCTACAGATTCTTATATCCAACCAATATTTAACGAAGCCAGGATCATCCATACCACGCCTCATATGGAGCATTTGAGGTGGATGGAGGCAATTTATATGTACAGAGCTGGCCAAGATAACAAATGTATTAACAATAAAGAGGAGTTATCCCTATCATGGCAAACACTTATATATGACAAATAAAATCTAAAACATATATAAATTTTTGCTTCCAAGGAATGCGCATGCCCATTGGTGATAACAGCTGCAGAAATAATCATTCAATTCGACAGATCAAGTCTCTTTCAAATTGTTTTCCATCGAATGTATTTTACAATTTCTGTTATTCACCTGATGAAGAACCTTATGATGGTTCGAAAACGTTTGTGAGAACTTTTTATTTTTATTTAATGTTGCACCGTAAAAGATTTGTGGATGTAAATTTTCTAACCTTTAAGTTCTTTAAGAAAGCATAAAACCAACAATAAAGCAAGTATCTGGTGTGCAAATTTGGATCTACATTTGTATCTGTTGCAAACCATGGCAGTACAGGTAGGCCTCCTACAATGCGGCACCTTTACAACGCGTTTTCGCTCCAACATGGTTGGAAAAATGCGGAAATTTTCTTACAACGCGGTACTTTTATAATGCGGTTTACGGTATTTAGAAACGAATTATCTTTCACATAACAGAAAAATTGCAACGGATAACGTAATATGCGCCGCAGTTCAGTGTACAGAGCTAAATGTCCTCAAAAACAGCTGTTTGTCCACGTTGACGTGTTATTCCCATAATAGTTTCAGGGGAAGACCAGTTTCTAGACAGATATGTATCAGTTACCATAAACACTCAAATATATCACTGAATTTTCGATAATTTATACTCTTTCAATAAGTGGGGACCACAAAAGTGGTCCAAAATACAGTATAAACTTCTATTGGGTGTATATTTTTAACAACATAGTGAAGAAAAGTTATTTTTTTGATTTTTACTGTCCACAAAACTGCTTGAAAAAATTTTAGCCACAACAATGTCGAATGAAAAGAAAGGACCGTCGTTAAAAAGGAAATTTATATCTCTTCAAACAAAGGTAGAAATTTTGGATTGAATTAAAAATCAAGAGTGGATAGATGATATTGGTAGGCATTTTAATTTAAATGAGTCAATTATTCAATTGATTAAGCAATAGTAAGAAAAGATTAGGAATTCAGTCGCATCCGGATCATCTATTCTTGCGAAAAATGTTGCTCGTCCCAGAGCACCTATAATGAAAAAAAAAAAAAAAAAAAAAAGGAACAAGCGTTAATATTATGGGTAGAAGATATGAACAAAAAACAGTTGCCTTTAAATAAAAGTGCAGTTAAACACAAAGCCTTAAAAATATTTGATTATTTAAAATAAATAGGGCAGTCGTCGGCTGATGAAACCAGTGTTAAATTCGTGGCTAGCAATAGCTGGTTTGAAAACTTCAAAAAAACGCCATTCAAATGCCAAGTTTTTCTCTTTTTAGAACCGAATCCCAGTTTTTGTATTAAGTTGGTGTCTCCTATAACGCGATTTCCCACAACGCGATATTTTCAAGGAACATATCTACCGTGGTGTAGGAGGCCTACCTGTACTTCTCTTCAGAAACCATAGAAACCAACAAACATAAGACAAGTGTGAGAAGAACAGCAAGCAGTTCAAAAATGATTATTTTATAAAATCTGACTCTTAGGAGGATGAGAATGTGCATGCTTCAGAAGCAATATTTTGCTACCATATAGTTGCACATCATACTAGTTACAATACTATGGACTGTACATCATGAGTTAAACTCAGAAATTTTTCCTGATTCAGAAATATCAAAGAAAATTGTGTGCACTTCAACCAAAGCAAAAGCAATAATAAATGGTGTAATTGGCCCTCAATCCATTGACAAAGCAGTTTTCTCAATTAGAAATGTTTCTTATGTGGATATCTCTACAGATGGTTTGAATCATGCCAGTACCAAGATGTTTCCCATAGTGGCACAGTACTTTAATTCCAAAGAAGGCAGACTTGTTCAAAATTAGTTGATCTAGAGTAGGGGTCCCCAAAGTGGTAGATATCGACCTCAAGGGGTTGATAAGAGTTTTTCAGGGGTCGATTAATACACAAGGGTCAAAAGGGGGTCAATTAATACCAAAGAGGATCAATTAAACTGTCTAGGAAAAAAATAGAATACTGTATTTCAATAAAAATTTGAAATACGGATATGATCAACATTACTGACTACAATAGTTATAACTTGAGTTTTGTCTTAGCCTACGCCACTTTAAGCATGTGTTACTCTGTTTTCACACATCTGGCAACTGTACTAGTGTTGCAAACATGTTATGAACACTGGTAGTTCATTATACTCAGACATATGTTGTATTGTTACACTCTAATAGAGTTGTCACTTTAAGTATTTTATATCTAAATGTAGATATTTTGTCCTTTGCAGAGAAAATATTATACTGTAATATATCGAAAATCATTAATATAGTACAGAAGCATTTACAAGGAAAAACGTTAAATTGTTCAAGTTCGAACAATCATAATGTCCTTTCAAGTAAAAACGGAGCTATTTAAATCTTCGCTGGCACGATCCGATTTTAAATATTTTTCAAACTTGTGAGTACTAAAAGAAAATGAAAAGATTTCCGACTGTGATTTGGAGATATATATTAAACATCTTGATAAATTAAGAGAAGACTTTAAAGCACATTTTGAAGACTTGGAGAATATGCATGTTCCCGAATGGTTTGCTAATCCATTTGATGTAAAAATAGATAATGAAGATAGTGAACCTGGCTTAGAAGATGAACTGATTGAAATATGTGTAGATCTCAAAGCTAAAGCGTTGTTTAAAAATAAAAACCTTAGTGAATTTTGGAGCAATAGCAATATTGCCACTAAATATCCCAAGCTCAGAGCAGAAGCCGAACCTTTCTTACTTTCATTCCCAACTTCATACATGGTTGAAGCTGGTTTCAGCCACGTGAATGCAATTTTGGCAAAACAGAGGAACAGATCAAACATGGAAAACCATGGTGATTTGCGACAAAAACTTACCAATTTTCAACCGAATATCAACAATCTTGCTGCTTCTCTTCAGACACATCCATCTCACTAATATCAACTATTTTAATAAAAAGGTATGTTAACATATTTTTAAGGTATTCATTAATAGTTGCAAAATGACAGTAAGAGGTTTTTTCAACCAATATAAATTATGTTATGTTTTCAAAGATAATTGTATATTTTATGTATTATGACATGTACGGTTTAAGAACTATAGGCAAATTTCCATCTATTCATAATTTTGCTATTATTTTTTAAGATTATAAATCAGTGGAAAATATCTCCTTTTTCCATTAATGTTATTAGGTGGATTTTATAAGATATGGGAATTCTTTTGTTGGGTTGTTATGCAGGTCTCCTTATCGCTTAATATCAGAAATGCAAAAATGATTTAATGTTTTTGTTAAATACTTAATCTGGGGGTCGATAAGAAGGCAAATATTCTATAAAGAGGTCGACAGAATAAGAAGTTTGGGGACCCCTATCTAGAGTATGAAAAATGCAGATATTATAGCCATTGTAGTTAAAAATTGCCTTGAAGAGAAAGACATTGTAAGTAAATGTATTGCCTTTGGAGGTAACAGCTATAACACAAACTTTGGTGGACATGGCAGGCATGAAAAAAAAAATTAATGTATATGTCAAACTAAAAGAACTGATAAACGATGAATTGGTAGGGGTTGGTGCCCATATCTTACATAACTGTGTGCAGCATGGTATAGATTTATTATCCTTTGATATAAGGGTGGATCAAATATAAACAGGATTTATTTTATGTTTTAAAATTATTTACAGTCGACCCCCCTATAAGATCATTGATTTTTCCGTTTTATCTGAATTACATGTTGTACGAGTCACTTAGATTTTACAAATACGTGTGCCGGACTGTGAATGGCTCACATATTTGTAAAATCTAAGTGACTCGTACAACATGTAATTCAGATAAAACGGAAAAATCAATGATCTTATAGGGGGGTCGACTGTATTAAAAAATAAAAATCATTATGATTTATTTTTCTACATAGCTTCCTGCTATAGAAATACATTTTTCCTAGCAAGAAGGAAGGTTTCTTATTCCAGTATTGTAGAATGAAGTTGGTTGTGTCAGAAGCCAGTTGCGCACGAATTCTTCCACTCCTGATCATCTTCGAATCGCTGCCCTCCTATAGCTTCTTTAAGTGGCCCAAACATGAAAATTACAGGGCGATAGGTCCAGGCTGTAGGGAGAATGATCAAGTGAGGTCCAGTGCATTTCGTTAAGTTTTGAGACTGTTAGAGCCGCAGTATGGGGCCTGGCATTGTCATGGAGAAGAATGACATCTCGAATCAGTTGGTTTCGTCCAATATGCAGCCTTAGCTTTATCCAACAGCTTGCAATAGTAAGCAGCATTGATTGTGCTTCGAATAAGGTCTCAAACTGCTCGAATGTTTTTGCTTGTAATGCTGGTCCGAGGATGGCGATCGTGTTTCTGATTTTCCACTCATATCCGTCCTTCCTTGAACTTTTTATGCCAGGCAAACACATGAGTCCTTGACAGTGTTTGATCCCCAAACTGTACAGTCAATCTGCAAAAAATTTCTGTCACATTGATTCCTTCAAAAGCAACAAATTGTATGATTATGCATTGCGCAACAAAGGGGTGTATCTGTTGCTCCGACATTGTGAGCACTACTGACGAATTGGTTTAAAGTATGAAACGGCCAGTGTTCCCCACTCCTAATGACCTTACCCAATCAGACCAGACGTGTGGACCCTGTACTGCCAACCTTAGTTGCTCAGGAACAAAAATCCCGTTTATATTTGATTCACCCTCATACTAAGAGCTTCATCTTAAAGATTTTCAACTACTTCTACACTTACACTGTTCTTGCTGCAGAGTTAATGGAGTTTTGCAACTTTGTAGATATAGGCTATGCTTCTTTGCTTTCACATTTGAAAACATGCTGGCTCTTTCTCTTTCCAGTTTTTGAGTATTGAAAATTTACCCTGCATTTAAATCATATTCCTTGCTTCAAGAGAACAGACATACTATTCTGAATAAAGTTCTAACAAATGAACTGTGTGAAAATTATCTCTGCTTTTATCATTCATTAATGTCTATATTTCACGAGAGAATTCTTTAAGTTGGGAAAGAAGATAACAATATGATAGAACTAATTAATATCATGTAGGACACAGTGAAAGTATTGGAAAGTCATTTGACTTTCCAATACTTTCAGTGTCCTGCATGAAATTTAAGGAAAATTTGAAACCATTTGAAATTTAATTAAAATTTCATACCATTAAAAGTTAAAGGATTCCTCCAACAAAAAACTGAGCAAGGCTCAAGGAACACTTCAAAAGTTAAGTGGCTATTTAAATAAAGTACAGTACTTAATTAGTTACAAGTAAAAGAGATAAATAGCATCTGCAGCAAAAGGGAGTACCCATAAATGACACAAAATTATTTGATCAGTAGCAAAACCTTCAAAATTATTTGGAAGAAAGTGAAAACCCACAGCTCTCCACCATATCTTGATATTTAATTAATTTAAATTCAGTTGTAGTTCAATCTTGATAGATGGAGACAGCAACTAGATAGATGAAAACAGCATACCATGAAGTAAATTTGCTTTTGTGTATAAGGTTGCATAATCTCTGGAGTAAAGCATTGGGACCAGTTATATTATCCCAACTGCTTTTATTATAATATAAAGCATTTTAATATGAATTCAAGACAAAATCCATTAAAAATTTGTGACACACAAGTGATAGAGTAGATGAATATGAATTACCTTTGCTTCTTAAGACTTATAATAATTTGTCTATTAAAATGAGTGCCAGTACTTTTAATAATGTGTTATTTAATTAAAAAGATATCTTATTAAAAATGAATATTGTCATCTAGATTCTTTTGATTTTGGCTTTATTATTATATAGAATAGATTATTCAAAGATTGCTCAAAGATAAATTGCAACAGTTTATCTTTGAGCAATGTTAAAAATTATATGTAGTATATCTTGTAAATGGAAATAATCTACTAAAAAAATCTAAACTTGCATTTATCATTCAGAAAAACAAATTAAAGAATTTTCATGATTACATTTTTATCAACTAGGTTTTACCCTGCTATACCCTGGTGTTGCCTGGGCAAAAAAATAAGAATAAACATTAAGATTAGCTAATTTCATACTTCTAATTTTCTATTGTATTATATTGTAGAATTTGGTTTATATAACTACAAAGGCTATCTTATATAGCCAATTTTACCCATTTTCATGGGTGGAAGAATTAAGTCCCCCCTCTTCCAAGGCTAATTAGAGAATTATTAGATGGGTCTACAAATATCTTGGATTTCCTGCAAAAATGCAAAACAATGAATCTAAAATAGTACAGTAAAATCTTAGAGAATCCTTAACTCTCTCCCTCTCTACCCCTGAGAAGGGGAAATTTCCAAAGATCCATTTTCTTAGTGTGCAATCTCATGACATACCCTAAGTGTGTACCAAATTTCAACTCCTAACAGTTTGGGCTCTGCACTTATTGTTATTATCATCAACTCATCTTGATTATATTATATGATTAGGGTCAAATTTATAAGAAATTCCGTTTTCACTATTCTATTTATTGAATATCTAATAGAAAAAAATGATTAAAATCATAATAAATCTTTAGTATTTAAAAAGTTTTTTTTATTTAAGTAACCTAAAAAATAAAAAATTAAATAATTTATAAAATTAAAAAAATCAGAAAATTTTTCATTATAATGGAGAATTAACTGACTTAACCTTTCTTGAATAAAATGATTAATTTTAAATTCTAAAATCTAAAAAAACTTGTTTGGAACATTACATTTCAAATTTGGAACAAATTCAAATATTCGCTCAAATTCATTTATTTTGGATTTATTGTTTTTGCTTTATCCGAAAGGTGAAATAATTAAAATATTTATTATTTGCCAAAATGTATACTATATGTGCCACTATTTATTTTCCTTCTTTATTATTTACACTTTATACTGACTAAAACTAACTTTCTCCTCCTCTTCCCTCAAGAGGTGGAATTTCCAAAATTCCCTTCTTAGTGTACATTCTAATGGTGTACCCTAACTGTGTACCAAATTTCAACTTTCAACACCTAACTGTTTGGGCTTTGCACTTATAATATAATCAAGATGGGTTAATAATAATAATAAGATAAGAGCAACTAAATATGATTTGACTATTTTTACTTTATTGAAATGTATAACTGTAAATTTAAATTCTTTATCATCTAGTTGCTCCATTCATAGCTAGTTAAATCTATGATGGGTGTAAACAAAGATTCTTTATTTTCTTTATTTTTTGCTTAATTTTAAGAGTTTAAGTTTGTAAAATTAATATTAATTTGGGAGAAAAACAAAGCAATCTTGTGGCTTGTTAAATTGGACCCAAGTAAGTAAGTAATGAAGTAATGAAAGTAATGAATATTTTCTCCATAATAATAGAAATAATATACAATTTATATTGTTTCATTTAAAGACTTTCATTACAGGGACAAGTGTTCATGAACAGTCCAGAGCAGATTTCTGTAAAATACGTTTCAAAGAAAAATTATTTACAAAAATGTTTGGATTAACAAGCAAGATGAGTCCACCTGGAGTTAATATTTATGATTCAGGTGAGAATTTTTCAAGATAAAATTTGCAAGATAAAATTTTATTCAAATAAAGTAAAGTATATTTGAGAACACAATATAAATATTTCAAAGTTTTTTAATGCAACAGAAATAACTGGTGATAATTTGCATCAGCTAATTTTTTAGAAACTTACCACCAATTATTTCTGTAACATTAATAATATAAGTTACATCTTCCGAGGTAAAATATTAAAAAATATTTCAAATTTCTTAATTTTTTAATATAATATTTATATTATTTATTATTATTAAAATAATTCAGAAAATGCTTTCATTTTTAATGTTATCTCTAATAGTATGTTTATTTAGTTAGATATTAGTTTGCCACCTTCTGAAAAACAGCTGACCCGGACAGCAGGTCAGGTTTGTTCAAACAGAAGTTCCTGACGCATGTGCAATGTCATTTTACAATGCGAAGAATAACATGCATGGCGGTTCTAAATCAGTTACAGTTAGGGACTAGGGACTTGCATAGGAGTAACCTAAATTAAGAAAGAACAGGTACAGATGACTTAACTCTATTGGATATTGGAGAGACATGTATGATCGTACACGTATCTCCAATATTCATGTTTTTTGCATGTACAATCATACATGAAAAAAAACAACAACAAAAAAAAAATCAACAGGTTGTGCGCCACACGTTGGCATAAACAGACTAACATGGCAGAATTGCAGATGAGTTTCAGTGAGTGTGAGTTCTTTTGCTGTTAAAATAGTGTAAATTTGTAAAAATATTTGCAAGAACTTTGTTTCATCGTAATTTCACAATTTCTACGAAATTCCCGGACAAAATTAATAGTTCACCCGGACAGTGAGTCAATTCCCAGACTGTCCAGATGAAAACCAGACGAGTGGTAACACTATTAGATATATATACTTCTTTTTTAATAAAAATCTAAAAGAATTGAAATATATATAAAACTTTTAATTTTGGTTTCTGTTTCAATGTGTATGCAAACTGGATTATATTTTAAATTTAAATGTTATTTAATTTAATTTATAGTATTCTATTTGATTTCATAGATATTCTTTTAAATTTTAATGTATAGGTATGTTCTTCAATTTCATGAATATTTTATTCCATTCTCACTTAATTTTGTTTGTTGAAGACATCCCAAGAGCATAGGAATCAAAATTGTTTTAATAGAATAAACACATTTGATTCCCAAGAAATTTTGCAGTAATTTATTTAACCTTTGAAATATTTTTTTAATATTGTATAAATTAAATTTTATTTTTGATACTTTACTTGATATATTATATTTTAAGTTAATAATTTGTACCTGTACATTGAGACACATGTCTCCTTTTTTGTCTAAGTTGCCCTTTTTGTAATTCTAAACTTCATTTAACCCCAAATTTCATTACAGTAGAGTCCCGGAAACTCGATTCTCAATAACTCAACATTCTGTAAAACTTGTCATTCAAAAATAAAATAATAATAATTTTTACCTCTAACTTAACACTAGGTCAAATAAGTTATTGTTCTTAACTGGCAACACTTTGACAATACACCAATTCCACATATTAACAAAGAATAGAACCCTTTTTCCAAGATGCCACTGCAAAATAGCACAATCCACAATGCAAATGTCACTAACTTAAAAATATCCACTAAGTAGCCATTATTTTTTAAAATTAAAATTTAACTACAAATAGAATGAGCAATTATTGTGACATCGTCACAATGTAGGCTGTAAATTTTTGGCTCTCAATGTATAATACTCTTGATTTTAGTGATGTCTTGCCCCTGTACATTATATTTTTCCTGTTAACAAGAGAGTCATGTCAATCATCTATTTAACTTTGTTCTGGAGAAAATTTTTGAATTGAAATAACATGACTTCCTGCCCAAACCAGAAGTTTGTATATAGTTAATTGTGCCTCTGGCTTCTAAGCTTGCCATATATTGTCTCAACTTTTATCTATCTAACTCTGTTAGCAAGATTAAGGAAAGACAGACTGTCAAACAGATGGATACCAGTGAGAATTTATAGGTCTGCAATTTTAAAATTGTAGCCCAAATAGTCATTTGGTACATAAAGATATTATATATGCAAATTCATATAAATATTAACTATGGAAGTTCTGCTATTTAGAGTAGCATCATTGCTATGCCACAAAATTCATCATTTTTAGTACTCATCACCTTTTCAGTCCACATTATGTCAGGTTTGTGGGACTCTATTGTATCACGAAACAACTTTGTGACTTTAACTAACCTATAAATATAAAAGAAAGTAATGAATATTTTGTCCATTGTTCCACACAACTATTTTTATGTAGTTATTTGTTACTTGTACATGGACAAAAACCATATTTCTTGTTTTCAAGGCCATGTAAGCCCCAAGTGCAACTAGCATAACCTTGTGAAAGCACTGATCCAATCTTGAATCATAGAGTTTGAAGCTTCTTGGATAATGTACAATGCCCAATTTTCATAACGTGTTCCTCTTTTCTATAGTTTGTGGGTGCTGCTGATTGGATCAATATGGTCTATTGCAGTGTTTTTCAACCTTCTGGCAACCCCTCAAAGCCATATTAAAACTATATCAGTGATTTTAAAAACTATGTATTTAATTTTCTTTCTGTTGAGACCTAAATATCGATCGAAAAACCAATTATACTGTAAAATAAACAGGTATAGCCTTCTCACTAAAATTGTAGTTTTTGTTTTTTATTGTAGTGTAGGACCTACAAACACTTGTCTTTTTCTTTTACCCGCAACCCCCGTGTAAGGCTTTGTGACCCCCCTGGGGGTCGCGACCCACAGGTTGAAAAACACTGGTCTATCAAATCTAAATATCTACATTTGATAAAAATTGCCAGGACAAAATTTTAAGTTTAAAAAAATTTAAGAGAATTCTTAAGTAGACAATACATAGATATTGAAAAGACACATTTGTATCTAAAATATATACCAGTAAATCTATTCATCCAATCTATTTTAAACGAAAATTTAGATCTATTAGAATCCAATATGCCTTTAAAGATCAGTAAAAATTACTATTGATTTTTATTAGTTTCTATTGTTTTCCTAATAGGATAATAAAATATTTTAAAATTAATAGGCTATATTAATTAATTAATATCTTAAATAAATTAGTATTATATAGTAATTTATTTTGTAATTAAAAATTTTATTTTTGTACTAGATTATAGAAAGGCTATAGAATTTGGTAATCAGCTAAATTACACAGCAATAGGTTTATCATTTAAACGGAAACAGCTGAATCATTATCGTAATCATCATATGTATAACAGTAACTCAAGATATAAGCAAACCAATGATGCTAAATATCAGTCATATGAACTTAATCACCATCCTGACTATTATCAACATCGTTTACCAAATGATGAATATTTTAAAGACTCAAGATATCCATTAAATGGTTATGCAGAAGAATCTGTAGATAATGATGATTTAGAAAATATAAACCAAAGAATATTTAGTCCAGAAGATGAACAGATATATAATCAAAACCCAAGTGCATATTATCCAAAAAAGTATAATGATTATGATAAGAATGGACCAATAGATGATTATAGGTATGAAGAAGAAAACAAGGAACCTGATAATGAAAATATGAAAAATTATTATAGCAAAGATGTATCAAGCAAATCTGAAAATAATTGGAAAGGATGGTATAATGAGGAACATCCAAAAATATACCATAGAGGACAAAACAGTAGACACAATTATTGGAAGGGTAGACGACCGTATCGTAAAACAGAGGAAAACATCAAAGAAAATTACAAAAATAATTCACCAGAAACAAAGCAAAGGACCAAAAATGGTTTGTCTATTTCAAATATTTTTTACTTTTTATGGTGAAAGTTGTCTAGTTATTACAGTAATTAAGTACAAATAAAATAAATATTGTATTTAATGGAATTTAAAAGACATAGTCAGTTCAAAATAATTCACTTCATAATAAATAAATAATAATTTTATATGAATGAACATAAGTTAAATAACTTAGGTATTTAATATAAATTATTTTTAATTGCTCTATGTTCAACTTATTATGTGAAATGTTGGTTAATATTTTTCCTTTTTTGTAAATTTTAAACTTACAAAAATAAAAAATAATGTTCTTCATTAATCTTTTATTTTTTATTTCAGTATATATCAGTATGCATTAGTACAGGCAGTAAGACAGTCCTTGACTTTCAGATCTTTTGCTTCTTCATAGCCCCTTTAGCTATTTTTTTTGTTTTTTTTTGAATAATGAAATACATAAACTGTTTCTTTATTAATTAATTAATAAAATGCAGTCTTAAAGATTTTATTTTCAGTCAACTAACTGAACAGTAGTTCCTATCCTACAGGGATAAGAACTAACGTGGGTCCTAAATTTTTCCAGGCTTAGGAAATTCCCAGCTCACCCCTCTTTTCCAGCAATTTTGGCTGAAAGTGCAAAATTTAATGTACAAAAAGTAATTCAGGATATCAAAATGTGATGTATTGTGAAAAGTGCAACTGTGCCCGATCGCCACTAAGGTGATATTACAACAATATTGAGACAGTAAAAAAATGAAATAATAAATTTATTGAGATAACACAAGGCATAATAAAAGGATTCATATACAGTCGACCCCCCTATAATTACGGTCCCTATAGTTACGATTCCTATAAAACTACAAAAAAATTGCTACCGGTATCCGTAAAAAATAGTAAAAGTTCCCTATAAATACCTCAAACGTCATCGGGAAGCCGAACTACTTTCCCGCCGTCCGTAGCGCCACGCTACGGAGAGATTTCTATCGTCTGGACAGTATTATATAAATTATATATAAATTAGGTACTGTACATATAATTATATATTAATTATATATAAATTAGGTACTGTATATATAATTATATATTAACTTATTGTAACTTTGTTATAATTAAATATATAATTTCCGCCGTCTAGCGTGGCGCCACGCTACGGAGATTTTTACGCTAACTATCGTCTGTCAGTATGTAAATTAGGTACCGTAAGTCTAATACAGTACTGTAATTTTATACATTTCTTGTGAAAGAAACATTTCTTATTCAACGGCGATTAAAATTATTTATATTAATGATGTCTCCGAAGTTCTACGAAGTTTTCACAGAAAAATAAGTTGTTAGAAATCGGCCGCTCTTTGCTGAGCTGTTCCGCGACGAAAACAATGTTGAGCAATGGCAATGTCGAATGGTGACACTCGGTAAGTAATCCTACAATTTTTTGTTTATAGCGTAGTTTATACGGATTATTCCCAAAAAATATATACGTATTTTGGAAATGTTGAGTCGGATTAGTCTAGAATTGATTAATTTTATGGAAGAAAATCTTTCAAACAGCTGTAGTCCATAAACTTGATACGTATCGGGTTGTGATTGGAAGGATTCGTAAGAAAGCGGATTCCTAGAGAATGGAACGTATCTCTATCTTATAGGGGGGTCGACTGTAACAACTCTAAGGCATTTGCCCAGCTCTGCCCAAGAACAAAAGTGTCCAGCATGTGGACCTGCATGACAAACAAAGATGTTCTCATGTTTACAATAATAAAAATAGAGCACAATATTTATTATAAAATATACTTTTTTAAAAACTAACCTATGCCTAAAAATGTAGAATGAGAAATTATGATAGAAGAGATTAGGGATACCATACTCGATTGATCCTTTTGTTTCTGAGATGACTATTTTAATTGATTCTTGGTGGGATTTCATCCTTTCTTTTTGGGGAGGGGTTGTCATGTACCAGTACCTTTTTTTCTGGGGATAACAGAGATTGTCTTATGATTGTCTTAAGCCTTAGGACTCTGATGGCACGAAGCCTTCAGAAAACTTCTAGGTTCTTCATTATGGTCTGGATTGACCTCCTCTGTCTCCCTTGTCTCAGCTCTTCTATCCCTTCTCGGAAATACAGAAACACAGTTACTTCCCATTATGGGTCATTAGGCATTTACTCTCCCCATGGGACAGTTCAGAATGTCAATTAACAACCAAGTGAAGTAGAAATAAAGGGCAGGAGAAAGTTCTAGAAACAGGAAATGATAAGAATCAAGGACAGAAACCACAATCCAGAATATTCTATAACAACTTAAAATTATGACTTACAGCCACAGTATGAAAGAGTGAGTTGTCCAAAAGCCAAAGAATGACTGTTTTCAAATATGTTGTATTTGCTGAAGTTTCCTTATTTAAGGATAAAAGTGATTTTTTACAAAATTTATTATTTATACCAGTATATGGTAAGATAATGTTTCTTGTGAATATTTATTATTATTATAATACAACATGTAGGAATTTTCAATCGTTTATTTTATTAAACATATACAACAATTAACTCCCCCATATTAAATTATTCACTCAAAAAACTCATTTATTCTAGTTTGCTTTGGTATAACTATTTGCAGAACAGTTTTTAATTTTGATTTTATTTCATTTTAAATATCTCTCTCTCACTGTTTCTGTGACAGTTTTAAGAAAATTTATTGATACATTTTGTAAACAGTGTTTATTGAATAAAACAATTAGCAGAAATCTTTAATCTTTATATAAAATCATTTATATATGAAGAATGTAGAATAAAGATGAAAAATGCAGTTTCTTCCCTTGTTTTAACATATTTGAAAATGCACTATACATTATAAATTTATATAAAATAATTTTATTTCTTTGTTCTTCTAAAAGAAGACTGGACCAATGCTTAACTTGATGCAGTAACTTTATTTCATTTTTACAATGATATGCAATTTATTACCTTTAAAATACAATTCTAATAATAATGAAAATAACATAAGGTTATTTAATTTTAATGTGACAAATGTGCACGATTTTCTTTGCACAACTTTGTAAAATCTGGTTGCTTTTTGGTCAGCTTCAGTCTCAAGTCATCTTCGAGTTGAAATTGGTGACAATGTTTAGTTTTCATGTTTGTCATGGCTGAAAATCCGCTCTTGCAGTTGTATGTTGTGCAAAATGATAGTAAATATTTTATTGCTGCTTCGCTGACATGATAATAATGTTAATTGTATAACATGAGAGCCTATTAGATGTCTATTAAGAACAATTAAATTTTTAGAATTTAAATTAAAACACTTTGTAAATACGTATAAAATTTTTGGCACGCATGCGCCTTAACATTTACGTATACAAATACGTATTTACAAAGTGTTTTAATGTTAATTGTACAATTTTTGTTTCTTGTGCAAGAATTTCATTTAGGTATTGTCACAAATGCATATTTTGATGAAATTTCGAGAATATATTTAGTTATAAATAAAAAAATTTGTGCATTCAACATCATGTTGTAAATTGCCGAATTTTTGATGGTCCACCAATTTTTTTTTGATTGCTTCATCTCATGCATTTAAATTTTAAATCGACCGATTTTAGATTGCCGCGCGTACCCCTTCATGCAATTTCGCATACCCCCAGGGTACTCATACCACTAATTGGGAACCATTGTTTTAGATGAATAAAGAAAATAAGGATGAAATATTTAAACATAAACAAATAAATTGGCAAAACACACATGTTGGCGCACACACTAAGAGAAGTTCTTTATAATTAATAATAAAATAATTTTTTTTATCCAATAAAATTTATTAAAAATTTGTAATTAAATGATATAATCTTTTTCTAGAAAAAGTATGGAAACGATATAAAAAACATGTGGGCCCTCATGATGCTGGAGGCATTCAGAGAACAATTTCCACAGGTATGTTGATCATTTATAAATATATAATCTTAATAAATGGTTAATTAGTATCATATGTTTAAAAAAAGTAGTTCACTTGTGTGGGTTACCTCTTGGACCAGTGCTTTTAGATCTAACGTCCTCAGCCGGTAATTACTTTGATGCAGACAGATTTGAGTTTGAGATTAACCGTCTGACCGTTGTAACAACGTGATGTTTGTTACGACAGTCAGGAAGAAACACAGTCAGTCACCACCTGAAGCAGGCCTCGTGGAGGTCAAAAGCGTTTGTGGAGTAGTTAAGAACATAACACTTGTACAGAAAGGTTTTCGTGGATTATTATTAAAGAGACATTTATACACAAGATCCAACAACATACAGTAACCGTAAAATAGAAAATTCATGTAGATTCTTGTAGTTAAAAAAAAAAAATGCATATTTACTTTTCAGTTTCTCATCCACAAGCAACAGAATGATGCTACCTTGATTCTGTCAAAAGTTTTGAATTTCTTATGAAATGTCTTCAAAATGATGTATTATTTATTATTTTGGAATTGGCATTACTTTTCAAAACAGATTCAATTACTCAAAAAACATGTTTACATAAGGTGTTGTAGGACTTTCACATCAAATTGTATACATGCAACTGCTTTTATTTATTATATAGATCAATAAAATTAAATTCATAAATAAAATAAAAATTTCATTTATTTTATCTATGGATAGGTGCACTGTTTCCCATAAGAAAAGGAATGCAAAGTGAAAACAGCATTGACATTGTTTTTGCCACTTTCTGGTTTTATCCTGCTCATACACAAGCTCTTCTTCCAGATGATATTGAATGTATTAAAAACCGTTTAGCTCAAGAAAAAGAACGATTTCATCATCAAAGTAAGATTTTAATATATTTAAAATTTTTATAATAATTTTCATATTATAACAATACTGAAATTATTTTTAAAATATTTAAGGTGATTATTATGGGATGGACCATGATGAATATGAAGCTGCAATCAGAACCGAATGTCTTCGAAAAAATAATCACTACGTGGATGCAAATAAATCAGTTTACGATAACTTTGAAGATTACGATCCCTTCGACCGTCGCATGGGTCAAATGACCGTTTACAGACTACGAATCTCTTGCCATTGCCTAAAACAAAATTTAACCTCAGATGCAAAATGTGCAAAAATTCTTCCATATGCACAACAAGGTTGGACAGCTTACATGGGAATGCATGGTAATTGTCTGTTTAACCCACATCAGTTTACATAAAATTTGAAAAAGAATCATATGTATAGAATACCATAAATGTTGCCTTCAAGTACGGATGATGATTTATTTTAAAATAAAAATGATGCAAGAATATTGATTTGTACAAAACAATTAATTTGACTTTTATCTTGGAACAGAAAAATATTTGTAGTAAAATGAAATCATAATTTAATTTTAAAATTCATCATTTTAAAGTGAAATTCAAAGCATAGAATGTCAAAAGGATAATTATGATAAACAAACAGATCTTCCAACAATTTAAGAATTGAAGAATTAGCTAAAAGAAAAATTTGCTAAATATTTTTTGAAAAAATTCATAGACAAATTATATAAATTTTCTAGAATAGTAAATATTCTCGATGAAATTCACTTAGCAGATAAAAAACACGAGTGGCTTATTCTGTAATATACAAAAATTTAATAAGACAACCATTTAAATATTAGCAATTTAATAATTTAAACTTTGGTCAAAAGTAATAAAAATCTGTTAACATATCAAGTGGAAAAAATTAATTAACATTAGAGTTTTTGTATGTTCATTTTTAAAAACAAGCACAAAATTTTGTGACATTTTTTAATTGGAAAATATTTTATTAACCAGTTATATATATGTATGTCAAAAAAATATTTATTTATATTTATTTTTAGCATTTTATTTACATATAGTAATAAATACATACTGTTTATTAATTACTTAAAAGAGACTGTGAAAAAGTGCATTGAAAAGAAAAATGTAATTGCAAAGAATTAAAGATTGCAAAAATAAATTTATTTCAAAAGTACAAAAACTTGCTATTTATCTTTTAACAAAGTTTTTACAAAATATAAAATTTGTAATACAAAAATTGTAAAAAAAGTTGTTCTAATATGTGTGATAAAGTTATTATTTTTAATAATGATTATCTAATAATTAATAAAAATTTGTCCAATTTTATTATGTTTAAACATATTAAAATTCTGGATTTGATTATTTTTTTCTAAATAAAAAATCTTAAGCTACCCAAGATATACAAAGATGTATGTATATTCATGTATTAACTTGATAGATTTGACTTATTATTTCATGTATGGCAAATTTTTGAGGATAATCAAAGTATTTTCTTATATATTTTCATTAATTAAAGAAATACATATTTATTTCATTATTTAAATATGTATTAATATAGATTTGATACACTTTGGGCTATATTTTATTTTCAGATGACATTTTCTAGGTTTTATCTAACAAGTAAGCCAATGATACCCAAACTATGTCCCCCAGACCAAATCCGGCAGTAAACAAATTTGACACATTACTTACAAATTATTGCACCTATTTTTTGTATGTGAAATACATTTGAAATATTTATGGCCTGCCTAATATTTACTTATGACTTAGGTACAATTTGACTCACCAATCAAAGAGTTTGGGCACCATTGATCTAAACCAGTAGTTCTCAACTTTTTTTTATCCATGAATCCCTTTTCCTCTTAATTTTTTTATGGACCCCCATAGACATTGCACAGAAAAAAAACCTTATATTTTTCACTAAGAAAAAAGAAAGGAAAACATTCACAAATGTCACTGTCAAGTGACATGATGCTGATGGTATAAGATTTCCTAACAAACCCCGGCTTTATAATCTCTCTTTGACTTTTGTCAATGAGATATATATGTTGTACACATATTCAATATTTTAAACCTTATGCAAGAAATGAATAATAAAGAAAACAATATATATATACTGTAGAAATTTAATTCTAAATAAAACAATTGTTCTGAAGGAGAATTACCCTATTGATCACTAAAATATCACCGTGAATCCCCAATTTGGTATTTTTTTATGTGGACCCCCAGTAATGTTACATGGACCTCAGATGAGAACCACTGATCTAAACTATTACAAATACAGGTAGGCCCACTTTACAAAAGTAAGGCATTCTTATGAAACCTTTTGTAAGCCAAAATGGCATAAGGTGAAGAAGCAATTATTATTAATTTACATAAAAAATTTTTTTTGAGTGTTCATCATCATCAAATTTATTTAATGTATTAGGCATTCATCTGTTACAGGGGCATGCTATTTTAACATAAATTATAACAACTTTACAATCAATAACTTCTTTACATAAAATTTATATCTGTATCTAACATATATTTCAGTTTAAGTTCTTGAATAACTGTTTATTATTTGAAAAATTTCCTCATATAGTTATAAAGATTAAAGATAGTGTTAACATTTGCTCTGTCCAATATCTTGTACTGTACATATCAATTTCATTCGTACAATTGGCTATTTGCTTAATTTCAGAACTTTTAGCATTATCGTTTTCATTGTCGCATTTACTAAAAATGTGTATTTTTGATAATGGCATACCACAATTTGGGCATTTGGATTGCAAATATTCTATGTATTTGTTTCCCAACATTATTCCATTTTGATTTAATCTTAATTGTATAAAGAATTTTTTAATGTTAAAGGCAAGATTTGTTAGCATATAATCGTTGATTAATGGGTAGTTTAAAATTATTTTATACCAATTTCTATTTGTTCTTTTTTAAATGTCTTCAATATCTTGTACGATGGAATATTCCATTACTCTATGTATTAATAACTTACTTTGTTGTTCAAAACTGTTAGTCTGATCCAAGAATAATTCCATAGAAATATCATATGTATTTAAAATCTTCGATAGTTGTACTATACTATCCAGTTAGTTTTAAGTCCATATCTCTTGATTTATCATATAGTAAATACAGTATTTTTGTTATTAAGTCTCTGGAAGTTATTATTTTTTGTAGCCATTTAATATATCTTTTTATCAATATTGTATTTAGTTTGTATCTATTCAGTTCTAATTGTAGCATGCTGCCTGGGATAAATTTTTTAAGTGTTCTCAGACCCAAAATATAATCTACCAAATAACACAAAACCTAAACTAACACTAAAATATAGTAAAAACACAAATGATATGATAAATAACAGTTTGTACAAAATAGAAATAATGTACAGTACACCTACATACAGTATAGTTTCACTTACTATCAGAATAAGGATGTCAGTGAGTGCATTATAAGATGCTGAGTTAATGGTGGCTATGTACTGTACCTTGTATGTTAGACTGTCATTAAAGGTTGGTGTAATGGAAGGTACTGTACAGGACACTGATGTAAGGAACAGGCTCATCTATAAACATCTCATCGTTGCCTGATTCCATCAGAACAGGCAGGTCACTAATGTCTACTACACCTATGTTTGCCTGCTTCAATGCTGAAGGTCAAGGATTGTCTGCTTTGGCTGATATGTGTACTTGAAATACCACAGTATGTTTGACTGCTTAGCCTCATGCATTTTTCTATCATTCAGTTCTTCATAGGCACTCAAAACATCCTGTAAACCTACCCTAAACCTACTCCTACATACCCTTTCAAAATTAATACTTTTCGGTAATCATTGCAAATGCTAATCTTACCTGTTAGCAAAAATCTCACATAAGTGGATCATGTTCAGTTGCATCATGATCATGATCAGATGCAGAGCTACAATTGTAAGACACTTATTGTCAAGATTATTTTCTCTATAGTATATAGCAAAGCATTGGCAACAGGGTTACAGCAATGACATCATAGTAGATGCTAAAACAAAATAAATAAATAAAATGGATGTTACCGTCGTACCTGGTAATGCCAGGTGGATGCGCATCCAATTAGGAGCTGTCCACATATGGACATAAATGACAAACATTGGAAGGGAAGGAAGGGTTATGACAAGAGGATGGAATTGAACTTCAATAAACATCAATTTTATTTCATTGAATTTTATACAGTACTAGCTGCAAGATCTCGCTTCGCTGGGTTTTTATTTGTATGTAATAGTATAGTTTTATATATATATATAAAAGACTGTTTTTCTAAGTAATCTAGAATCTAGCTGCAAGGACCCGCTTCGCTGGGCAAAAAGTAACGATAGTGAAGATTAAGATAATTACATTATAGCTAATCTTACCTGTTTTCACAAAATGCAAGAATTAAGTCCCCCATTTCCAGACTAATTAGAGAATTTTTACGTTTAGTCAAATGAACAAATTTCAACGTTTCTGGAACGTTTTCAATCGTTCTATAATCGAACCAATTCGAATTTTATGTTCGAATTTAATTCGAACAAATTCGAAAAAATCGAACAAAACATTCGAAATAGAAAGCCACTTTCAACCACTTTGCCTCATATCTCCTGCACCCTTATAGCTATCGAGACGCAACCACCCCTATGCACGAATGGAGACTTGGGGCTACCACCACATACAAACACCATTCACGTGCGATATGTAGTTTTGGCAAAAAAGTGAGATATAGGGACATACATGTCCATTTATACATATATATAGATATACATTTTATTCATAAAGTGGTAAAGATTTTGAAGGGAATTGAGTTTCACTGAACATCCGAAGAGGAGAGGGAGAGTAAAAATTTCGAGAAAAATGTGAACCTAATTTATGGACAGTCTCTTATCTACAGTCACAAGACATTTATTGTCAAGGTTATTTTCTCTATAGTATTTTTCACCAAAGAACTAACATAATCTACTCATGTACTCAGAAAGTTAAGCAACTCATTGCTGCTTTCCCAGCAAAATTTAAAACTGCATGTAACATATCTGTTCTGATATTTTATTTTCTAAAATTTTTATATTTTTAAAAATTCCTGGTTGTTATCATGTATGCTGTTATTTTATATTTTTAATTATTATAAAATGGCAAAAAGCTTAATTTTGAGAGTTGGGATAAGAGTTTTATTTGTATATATATATACACATAAAACTCTAAACATAATATATATATATATATGTGTGTGTGTGTGTGTGTGTGTATATATATATACACATTTTTTTGGTATATGTGGGAGCATGATTTTGATATTTTGATCACTCTCTTTGAAGCTTGATAACTTTTGTGTGTGTGTGTGTGTGTACCAAATATACCAGAAAAAACCCCAAATTGTTTTGCATTTTTTGATGTTTCAAGGTCACAGAGTCCAAAAATGGAGGGGGTCGTTTTTTTCACCAATCACCATACTTTCCCTCTGTTATATAGAAGAATGTTGGGCTCTGACATCCACAAGGAGACAGAGAGACGTTTGAAGTCTCCAATTCGAACAAAAGTTGGTGAGCATATAGCCCTAAACACGAACAGCTCCATGTCTAAAATATAGGACCCACTTCTCAAGCATTTCCGAAAGATGAGTCTCTGAAAATTGAGTGTTTACTTTTCAAGTCTTTGGAAGCTTCATTTCACCCTACATAGCATTACCAGGATGAATGGTACACTAGTAGAAGCCTAAGAACAGCATCATTAATTGCATTAATAGTAGGCATTAGCATAAATTTGTCTTTCAATGTCTTGTGTCTCATAGCGTGCTTTTCTTCTATCAAAATAAATGTTTTTCTCGGAAATTTCTTAATAAAATGAAGTTTCATCACAGTTAAGTACTTGCGTATACAAATAACCATCTTCTGTTATTATTTTTTTGTTTTTTAACTATTTCCACCCTGTGGACACTAAGAGAGCCTCTTTTAGCAAACCCATTATGAATTCGGCCAGGCACACAATGGGGCCCGAGTGATGAGAGATGGATTCAACATATCCAGACGGACTATCCCAAAAAATTCCTGGGAATTTATCGACCTGTCCGGATTCAAAACAAAATCCCCCAGAGCAGTAGGTTGCCACCTTGACCACTCGTCCATGAGGGATGGGGTGATAAAGGAGTAGGGTTAGACTTAATGGCAATTTTAATCGTTATTAGCATTTACAATTTTTTTCTAAAACCCATGTCTACCTTCAAAATTAAGCTTTTTGCCATTTTATAATAGTTAAAAATATAAAAAGATTTTAAACAAAATATCGTAACAGATGGCGCCACCAAATGTTGCAGGGAAAGTTAAGCAACTCGTTGCTTGTTTTTTTTGCTTTCAAACCAAATAATGTATGTATGTGTGTTTAAAGGGAGCATGGACTGTAGATGATAACAAAATAAATTTTATTAATATATCCTTAATAACGTACAAATATTTTATGTGTATCACTTGTTAAATATGATACACACAAACCGAAGTATTACGTCATTCGTTTATGGGGAAGTGGCATTCATTTGTAATTGCCCGGATTTTGAGATCTTTCTTACTTTCTAAAGAAATCAGACACGAACTTACCCTGTCGCTTCAGTTTACTTTTCCGGCTGTACATAAGAATACAAAGTATAATCGTGGAAATTTGAATTCTACCGCCACCCTACTAACAGACGACATTTCTTCTTTTCTCTTCTACGCATGTCTAATTTCCCGAGATTCCACGGGCGAATTAACATCGTCTGTTCGGTTGTCTTGACAACAGAAAAAGCAAACAAAAATGCATTCAGAATTGTAAACGTTGGCGAATTTATTGTATCCCAATATATTTATTGCTTTAAGATAAATTAATTTAAGAAATTTATTAAAATTTGAAACGAATAAATCTAAAAAAAATTTTATAATTAGAAACATCACGTTCTTGATCCAATGAACAATTTGGCAGCCTCCCGTTCTGGGGGACCCGAAAACAAATCCGGACGGGTAGAAAAATCCCCAGGAATTTTTTGGGAGTGGTCCGTCCAGATATGTCGGGCCCCTTCACTACCCGGCCGCTCCATTGTGGGCCTGGCCGAATCCATAATGGGCTTGCTAAAAGAGATCCTCTTAGTGCTCACAGGGCGGAAAGAATTAAAAAAAAATGTCTTCACCTTGGAATTCGATTACAATATTGTTATCAATATAACCACAGTTTTTTCAAGGTGCTCTTTTCAATGGCTTATATTTTGGCGAGCATAATTGATTATAAATTAATGAGAACACCACAAAATTTTACACCACAAAAGTTTACACCACAAAATTTTCGGTTAGAATAACCGAAAATTTTGTGGTGTAAACTTTTATGTCTCCGAAAAAAGCTCCATAATTAGAAGGCAAAGACAAATTTTAGAGTACAGTATAGAAGTATATCTATAAAGTATATCTAATTACAAAGATTTTTTTAGCAAATTGTCCAGGTTATACAATTAGGCCTATCATTAAAAACTGATATATTCAAAATATTTAATATTGTTACAATTAAACCGAATATTTTAGTGTAATGAAAAGTATAATAAGTTTTTATTAAAGATTGGTTCGTAATGTTGAAATTATTTAATAATGTGTACTTTTAGAAGAACAGTTAAACAGAAGTCATACATAAATAAATAGTAGAAAAAGGTTTTATTGCGTCGACACAAATTTAGTGATGTACTCTGAAACTGCATGGGAGAAATTCAATGCCAAAAAGTGTAGCATCCGGCATTGTAATGCCTTTATTTATCCCTATTTATAAAACAATGTAACCTTTTTACCTTTGGTTTACTATGAATGATTTACATTATCATTTTCATATATTAAAAATAGGTCATATTTATGTAGAAATCGTCTTTTACAATAGAATAACCCACTTTTAATGTTAATTTATTGTTGTATATCTCCGGTTTTTAATTAAATAAATTCATATTTTCTTTATATCTCCACGTACTTTTATGCAAAATTTTATAAAGAATAGCCGCGAAAGTATCGTTTGCTAAATCTAAAATGGTCGAATTGCTTCAAATTATTATTATTATTGCCGAATTTTTTCTGTTGGGTTTTAGTAGAAAACATCTTGATTTCGGTAAGTAAAATTCTACTTTATGAAATAATTTAAATTGTAATTCTAATAGATTATATTACAGGGAATGCGAATTACAGTGAAGAATTTGTAGTAAAAGAGAGAATAGTTGGAGGCCATAATGCGGATGAAGGGGAGGTGCCTTGGATGGTAATAAACTAAAATTTTCATCTAGTGAATAATTTCTCATACCTCTTAAAGTTGTAGGCTTACTTGTTTCAGGCAAAGATTTTTATATACGACAGATTTATCTGTGGAGGATCCATTATTGCTGAGAAGTGGATTATCAGTGCGGCTCATTGTTTTTTAATGTATGTTCAACACACCAGAATAATAAATCTAAGTGAATAATAATTCTGGTTATAAAATAATTATTTTCTTATAGTTCGTCTGTACCTTATATTTACTTTGTACGAATTGGAAGCCGCTATATTGACAGTGGAAACTTGGTTCATATGAACTTAAAGAAAATATGCATCCATCCAAACTTTGGCGATCCTTACATTTTTAGCAATGACATCGCTTTGCTGAAAGTTAATAACAGCATTTATTACAATGACTTTATCCGATTTATCTACTTGAATAAACAACTTATCGAACTGAACGATGAAATGGCTACTGTTGCTGGATGGGGTACAGTGAATGAAAGTAATTATATAAAAAAAATTCCATATTTTTATATTATGAAAGTATCTACTGTAGTTAATATTGATGAATAAATCATACACAATTTTACTTTTTATATTTTAGGGTATAGTATTTATCCGCGAGTATTACAGGTTGTAGATCTACCCATCATCGACAATAGAATGTGTGAAGATTGGTTTAATTATAGAGGAATGGATTTGAAAATCGAAGATAGTCAACTCTGTGCCGGTTTTAAAGATGGAGGAAAAGATTCTTGTCAGGTAAAGTGGATGAAGTTTATTGTTAAAAATTTTTTTACTTCTTTTCCAATGGTTTGTTATTATTTAAAGGGTGATTCTGGAGGACCTTTGTATCTTAAAGAGAATAATAATAGTGGTATACTTATCGGAATCGTATCTAATGGTCTCGGATGTGCTCGACCTTATGCACCAGGCATATATACTCGAATTAGTTCTTACATACTCTGGATTGAAAGAATTATAAAATAGAATGTTTAAACTTTATTAGCAAGGAGTTTAGACTTAGAGGACATATTTTATTTCTGTTGGCGGAAGGATGTCAAATGGCTTAATTCTCGATTGCTTGTTAATCGGCAACACAAGTTTATTAAATCTCTATTTATTTAACAGAAGTAATTGATAAGATTGATAACACCGTTACATTTAATTATAAAAATCTACACATTTACTAAATAAAACTAGGAAAATTACAACTTCTTGGAAAAATATAGGCCTAATGGCGAAGAATACAAGATTGACGAAGAATACAGATTAAGAATTATTCTTTTATTTCCGTCTTTATTAATGATTCTAATAAAAATAAAATATTAAAATAAATTTTAAATAAAATAAATAATATAAAATATGCAAAGTTTACTTATTTATTTGTTTATTTTAATTTAGATTTTATTTATTTAATTTAATTAATCTAAATTATTTAATAAGAATTTTGGGAAAAACTAAATAAACAATTTATTAATTAATATAATAAAATTTAATCTTAAATTAGTTAGTTCATTTACAATTTTATCGAGTTATAATTTTGTTTTACGATAAATCATATTTAACAAACAATTTTTGATGACTAGATAGGAGTTTTGTAGATACTGGTGAATTTAACTGAACTAAACTTAATACTTTAATAACCGTCAATTTAATTTAAATGAATTGGGATATTCCTGAAAATTGTGAAAAAATGGCCTCATAAAATCATTTAGGAAAAGCATAGAAAACAAAATGTTCGGCCGAAATCAAATCCGAATCTTACACTATTTCTTTTCCAGCTCTGTTATATATAACTGTTATAACAAGGAAAGTATGGCGATCGACCGAACGACCCCCAAGATTTTTACATTATTGGACTCAGGAAACCTTGAAACCTCGCGAAATCTAAAACAAAAAAAAAAAAAAAAATTTCGGGTTTTTTCTGTATGTATGATGTTAGTGTGTTGGGGGAACGATTATGTTCCTCCTCTTCTTCTTCTTCAGTGTTAATATGGAGAATTTAGCTCTTTCTAGCTCTTTCTCCGATTTTCCCACTCTCAGGTTCCCCTACTTAAATCGTCTGGTTCATGCGATGTATGCTTCTAACGCCACCACTAGATGGCGGGGTGTGATCTTTGTCGTCGGCGCATAGATTTCCCACATTGTGCTCTTATCAGTTAGTCTTACTCCTAGGGCGGTGCCCAGGTCTCTGCGAGCGTTGGCGTATTCCGGACATTCTAGCCAGAAGTGCGCTGCCGTTTCCCTCTCCTTACAGTGAGGGCATTGAGGCGTGTCGTGTAGCCGTCTGGAGTGCAAAAAATCATTCAAAGGGGCCGTCTCCGTATGCAAGCGCGCGAGTACAGTCTCCATATACCTGTTCGACGCGAATTTATAGTGCCAGTTGGCAAACGGACAAAGATATTCCCTGCCCTTTCTCCTCAAGTCGGATGTCCAACACTCCGTTAGCCGGTGAATTACCCTCACCCTGTCCGCCCTTGCCACGTCCCGTGGCATTAACGCCCGCCAGATCGATCCGTCAGGTTCCCCGACCCTTGCCAACCTATCTGCGCCTTCGTTAATAAGAACCCCTGTATGCCCTGGGGTCCACCCGGCCACGCAGGCTTCCTGCCTTAAACCCAGGCCCGCTGCGAAATCAATAATTACGCCCGGGGATGAAAATCCCACGTTCGCCACAGCAGTAAGTACCGACAAACTATCCGAAAAAACCGCGCACGGCTCTTTAACCTTCCCCATCACCCTTAGAGACCACAGGAGCCCCTGTGCCTCCGCCCCAAACACACTGCAGGCCTCATTTAGTAACCAGGCCCCTGACCTCCCCTGCGACGGGATCACTATCCCTAAAAACGTATGGCCCTCCGACTTCGAGGCATCCACCCCCATAAGTATCCACTTTGGCCACTTATTATCCGTTATCCAGCAAAAATGCGCCCGATACGCTTCCGGTAATAACCCTTCCACCTCCCTATAATCTGTCAAACTCAGCCTCCTCCTTACTGCCTCCGCCTCCGGCGGCACCGACTGTTGTCTGTAAATCCGGTTGATTGGAATTTTTGAACGGCTAGCCTCCTCATACAGCCACGCTACATATGGCTGTTGGTTCTTCCTCCATTTGTAGTATAGAATACCTTCCTTCGTTGCCAAGATCCGATGTAACGGACTATATTTCCCTCTGGAGAAGTTAACTATCCCGATCTTTAACGCCTTCATCCGGATCCGCTCCTTCAGTGGGATATAGCTTGTTTCAGCATATAATGACCTCAGAGGGGTCGTACGTGGGACGCCCAAGGCTGTCCGTAACGCCTCCCGGATCGGCCCCTCGATCCAAGCTAATGTCGTCTTCGGCGCTCCCACCAGCACCGGTGCCCCGAACACCGCCATTGGGCCCAATACCGCCTTTATGATCCTCAGTAGACACTCTCGTCTGGCCCCGTTACGCCTTGATGTAAAGTACTTTAATATTGCCCCTGCTTTCGTTAGTTTAGAACGCAAAAAAATCCGCATGCACCCTCCAGGTAAAAGTTTTATGAAACATGATCCCCAAAATCCTCAACACTGCCCTTTGGGGAAAACGATTATGTTCTCCCTCTTTAAAGCTTAATAACTTCTGTGCTTTCTGTCGAAAATTTCTGAAATTTTGCATGGAGATTTGTATATTAGTAAAATTGATGCTATTAAATCTTGATGCTTAAAGGCTAGGGGTGGGCAGATAAAGAGAGATCGTGTATCATATCTCAAGTAGGATCGGATTTAATGACTATTTTACTCGTTATTAGCATTTACAATTTTTTTATAAAATATGTCCCTACCCTCAAAATTAAGCTTTTTGTCATTTTATAATAATTCAAAATATAAAAAGTTTTAAAATAAAATATAACAGATAGCGTCACACGCAATTTTAAATGTTGCCGGAAAAGTTAAGCAACTTTAAACTCTTTTCCACCCACAGGGCGGAAAAGAGTTTAAAGAAAAAAACCTAGCCGATTATTTGAAAAATTTGCAAATATATTAAAATTTCAAATTAATTGATACAGATTTAATTTATATTAGATATTAGTTTTAATAATTTGTTAATAATAACGAGAAAATATTTATTGTGACATTGTCACAATGCCGAGCTGCAATTTTTAATCATATTTTTAATTTGTTTTATTTAAAATACAGTAGAGCATCGATTATCCGACTCAATTGGGGACTCGGGTTGGTCGGATAACTGAAAAAATCGGATAACCGAAAATAATGAAAAAATAATTATTAGTATAGTACTATAGTATATTAGTATATCCCATGTAATTAGTGTATTAGTATATCGCTATTAACCTACTTCGCGTTGAATTTTCATCGATGTTAAGTATAACAAAATTTTTTAAAAATAATAATCGTCGCTATTGTATCGTTAAAAATTATTTTTAAATTATTTTATTGCTCACAAAACAAACAACCACTCACAATTAGAAAATTAAGTCTCGTTTAAATACTGGCCTCCCTTTCATGGTCAAGCCATGTTGACAGCTAAATCACGCAAAAATTTAACAAAAATAATATTAAAGTAGCCAAGACATAGCCAAATATTGTAGCGCCACATCACTAGCGGACATTTGAAATTTGCTGACTAAAACGGTCGGTTAACCGATGTGACGGTTAATCGGGGGTCGGATAATCGATGCTCTACTGCAGTGTTTTTCAACCTTTTTGAATACGCGACCCCTTTACAAGTTAAAAAGTTCTGGCGACCCCCTAGGGCGATATTAAAACTATATCAGTGATTTTAAAAATTATGTATTTAAGTTTCTTTCTGTTGAGAGAAATTATTGTTGACTAAAATGAGAATTTAAGAAGGATCGACATTAACTTATGACACGTATGGTATGATACTTCCCTCTCATAGGAACATTGAGTTCGGAGTGCTGTTGACTTTCTTTTACCCGCGACCCCTCGTGTAAGGCTTTCGCGACCCCCAGGGGGGTCGCGACCCACAGGTTGAAAAACACTGCTCTACTGTATATGCTCTCCACCTCAAATTAGTAGTGGCTTGCCCCTGTACATCATACTTTACGTTTAACAATAGACTCGTGCCGGTTAGCTATTTAACACCTTTCAGAAAAAAATTTTAAATTGAATCAACGAGACTTCTGGCTTACATCAAAATTCGTATATAGGCCTGCTGCCCCTATGGTTTCCGTATCCAGTCTTGTCTCTCATCTTTCTAACTTCATTCTCGAGATTAAGGAAAGACAGACGGACGGGTAGACGACAGTAGAAATTTATAGATCTACAATTGTTTAAATTGCAGCCCGATAACTAGAATAAAACACGTTATTTATGTTAAAATGAAAAGTTTCAATTAAATAAAACGTTTCTAAATCAAGTCACAGCGATGGACAGCAAGATTACCAGTTTCGATACCCTATGCCGATACTGGCTGATATTTTTATTTTTATTTTTTACTCTTTCCGCCCTGTGGGTACTAAGAGGGCCACTTAAAGCTGGCCCATTCGACCAGGACCACAATGGGGCGACCGGGTGGTGAGGGACGGGGCCCGACATATCCGAACGGACAACCCCCGAAAAATTCCTGGGGATGCTTTGACCGGCTGATATCAATACTTTAAGTTCGATACAAATACCGATACCGGTATTGACACTTTAAACTACTCGTGATACTGGTGTGGATACTTCTGTGGTATCCGGACGTCCCTACTTGTTACACTCGTTATATCTATCCTTATCAGTTTGAATCTCACTTCTCTTTCAAAATTTAAAACCTTCTTTCTTCTGCCTTACCGCATCCTGTGTTTCTCTATTCTACAACAGCTTTCTCCCTTTCCTTGTCTTGCCACATAACTCCTCCGCAGTTTCTTTCATAATATTTGCCATCTTATTTCACTCTTCACTAATCTCACTTTGCTCTTGTCTCAAGACTTCCTCACTCTTTCCATTCAAGATCTACTAGAACTTTTGTCAACATTTTCCCCTTTCAGTTTCCAGACCTTGAGCCTTGAATAGTATTTTATGATATATTTTCTTTTTTTATCTTACTGTCTCCATGTAATGTCCATAACCAGAAGCGTGTGTTATTTAACTACGCCCTCTCCTATAATCATCTTACATTTTTTTTTTCAAGGATGTTATTCAATCTAATAAAAGACAAACTAAACCTAAGACTGTAATTTTACTTTTTTTATTATTATTTCTTTTGAAATTTCACAAGCTGTTTCTAAATTGTTTCCAGAGAAATATATTAGATGGAATGCTATTTTTGAAAGTTCTTCAAACTAGAGTTGAAATCCTAATTGCTTTTTTTTAATGTTATGTCTAATAGTAATAAATAATACAATGAAAAAATTGCCCAAAGAGCAGATAAAGCAAAAAATAAAAACAATAAATATTGTTCATCATATATAACATCTACAATAATTCTAGGTAACCATTAAATAATCTTTAGAATACGCAAATTCTTTAACAGAAACAGCATTAACAAATACAGTAGTTGTGTTTAGACTGGAGCACTGGTGCATCCTAGTGTGCACTAAGCCGTTCATGTTTGCATGCATTAAGCTGATGCGCATTCAGGTGGACGCCATTTTGAGAGAACCAAGATTCATTTCAGGTATTTTAAGACTATTAGAGCACTGTAGGGCGCACTAGTGCTCTAACCTGAACGCTACCTTTGGAGTTTCGACGCGATTGCAGATGTGTCCTTTTCTGGATATTATAATATACAGTACAGTAGAACCTCGAAAACTCGGCCTAATGTGGACCGAAGGGTGGCCGAGTTTGTGAAAATGCCGGGTTATCGGGAATGGGGTTAAAAAAATAAGTACGAGTGTTTCCTCAGAAAATACTGTACTGTACTTGTATGTATTGTTTACTTGAGAATATAACAGAGAATAAACTGCCCAAATACCCTTAAACAAAGGAAAAGTACGTCCTTTATGAAGGCATAGAGCCTTTACTACATGAAAATGAAAATTAATGAATACACTGTGTACAGTAATTTACCTGATAAGACAGACCTCAGAAAAATACTTTATGAGAGCTTTTATACTTTTATAAAGCTGTCTATAATGAAAATTAATTAACTAAGGATTTTTTTGCCCTGCCAGGGTGTGGCCGAGTTATCCGGAGTGCCGGGTTATCGAGAGCCGAGTTTTCGAGGTTCTACTGTATTTGTATTATAAACGATTTATTTAATACTTTAAGGTATAATACTACAAGTTTTAATATTTGTTGCATGTTACTCAGTTTCTGAATAGGGAAAAAAAATTTAATAACGAATTTTATAACTTTCCCGGTTTTATCACGGAAGTTTGCAACTTGCTTTTTTATCGGACTTCTTTCACCAAAAGCTATGTTGTTCCAAACTTCGATCCTTTGTAGAAAAATTTTCTAACACAAAATCTAAATCTACTAGATGCATAGTTTTATTTAGTTTTTTTTTGTTATTTTATTTCAGTTAGTAATTATTTAAAGTAAAATTGTGTGTGGTGCCATGTGACCATATATCTCCCTGTAAAGTATGCATTCGACAACGCACTCGACGGCGGATTGTAATTGACGGGTGCAGTTTTCCGACATGCAGAGAAATTTTGTCTTTTAATACGGCTAAGTTGAAAACACCGCCTTCATAAACAAATCTCTTCAAGTTTCTCCAGTGGCGTAGCGTGGGTGTCAGCCGCCCGGGGCGGAGGAAAATTTCGCCCCCCCTTATTTAGGTATCTCGATTTAAAAGACTAAAATTCAGTTTCGTCACAGAATAAGTAATGAAAAATTCCGTGCTAGTGTTGCTACCTTTTTAAAATCGCTAACCCGGACAGTAGGTGAGGTTTGTTCGAACAGCATGCGTATGTCATTTTGCAATGCGAAGAATAATGTGCAGTGCATGCTGGTTCTAAATCAGTTACAGTTAGGGACTAGGGAGACTTGCATAGGAGTAACGTAAGTAACCTAGATGACTTAGCTCTATTGGATATTAGAGGTGTATATGAGTATGAATGAATCATACAAGCAAAAAAATAAAAAAAAGGTCGACAGGTTTCGCACGTTATCGCCGGGTAAAATTAATAGTTCACCCGGACGATGAGTCGATTCCCGGACTGTCCGGATGGTAACACTATTGCCCGTGCTCATTTCAATTGGTCCGAATCGTATGTACGGCTAAAATATGGAATGAAATGGTTCAAATTTTTACAACATATTATTATTATTTACTGATATTATTATTATTTTGCCGCCCCCTAAAAAGTGCCGCCCGGGGCGGGCCGCCCCTGCCGCCCCCACTACGCGAAGCCACTGAGTTTCCCCATAACCAAAAATCACACGAAGTCAAGCCTGATGATCGTGGTGGCCATGAGTGACGCGTTAGAGCTTGATGGGACCCGAACGAATTTGAATTAGGCAGCCCATGTGCAGTGTTGACTTCAGACATTTTTCTTCTAGGAAATTTTTAGCGCAAAATATTTTCTTATAAAGGTTTGGTTTGATCCCAATAATAGGGAGCCCCAGGCAATTGTTTTTTTTTTTTGGCCATAGGATAATATGCCACTAGTGGCTATGCGATTGCAAATGATCGGCTAATCACTTTCATTTGTGAAATGCTGACGCAATAATTTTCATACATTGACACAAATATGAGACGGTGCTCGATCTTGAATAAAGATTGGGTATCCAAACAATTTCTTTGCTAAAGCGCAGGATGACAGAGTTTTGAAAATGTCTCCATACCTAATGGCATTATCACAGAAGACGTCACTGGTTCAGATGCAGTTTTCTTCAAATATATACAGTCCAATAGTAACGGATGCTGTGAATCCGCACACATTGTGATTTTTGGTTGATGCTACAGAATTTATTGACAAACATGCGGGTTTTCTCCAGGAGAAAAACAAAACGGAAGTTGCAAATATTCACCAAATCATTCAAATAAAAATAGGTTTCATCTGTTCATAGAATTTGGCAGGGCCAGAAATCGTCGATCATTATCCGAGCTATGAATTGCTTGGCAAATGATTTCCGCCTAGCACAATCATCAGAAAGCAATTCGTAACTATGAGACATCCCCGCAAAATTTTTCGCACTTTATGATATCCTACGCGCACTGGATCTGTCCTGAGGATTCTCCATTTGCCGTTTCACTAAGACGGTTGCAACAATTTGTTTTCACCGGTTTCACCGGTTTGAGACCCCTTTGTGAGAATCGGAATTAATTAGGTTAATTAGTATAAGAAAAGATATTATTTCTTACATATTATTCACAAAAAGGGTAGTTACATTCGTCGTGTTTTTCGAAAAAAGGGAAATCAACTTCCTTTCCCACAGAACTTTATCGGTAATTCTGACCACCATCTGTATTTTTATCACCTCTACACGTCATCGCGCATCCCGTTGTAACCGCGAATCATTTTATGCTATTAGAGAGCCCGATAAAAGGATAGTATTCCCATCTTTCAGGGCAGTTCATGAGAAGTCGAACGTGCCATAGAAGACGGTAGTTGGCCGAAGAATCCCTGGTCCGTATAATTAACTAGTGCGCATATAGGTTTCCTCCAAGATTCTCATTCTCCTCCCGAACTTCCATCGCCGTCGTCCCGCGTATCAAAGTCTAGCAGCCGACCAGAAGAAGTCTACTAATTGATTAACATTGTAAGGCAGTACAATTTATATCATACTTGTAAACTCTCTCTCTCTCGCGAGGATAGGATAGAAATTATTACTTTCTCATTTAAGATCAGCTGTATATGCTCGGCATAATAATATATCCAAGAATAGAGGCGTATTTAGAGTTAAGTTCGATTATGTTAACTTGTATTCGATTTGGAGCAATGTATATAGTATATTTCTTTTATCTATTAAACGTTAATTGTTATGTTTACTTATTGATCCCATTTATTTGCTAAGTTTGGACCATTCACCCGCTACGAGTCGCATACTCTCCTCACTCATCAACGTAACAGCCTTCCTAATTAAACGATAACTTCAACGCGTGATAGGGCGCGAATCTCATCCCTATCTGGTGTCGGAAATCCTGACAGGAGACGATGGTTATACGATCGCCTTGTCTCCGCACCTTCTTTAACTTTCAATTTAAAGCCATCCTACGACCCTGTGGGCATGTCTTACAGACTTGATTGCCGATTAAGTGATAAAGAGTAAAAAACTAAACTCTTTACTCCTGGTCATCCTCACACCTTCCTGGTTTCTCAGTGAATGATCCATTTTCCTCAAAACACAAAATTATTTTCCCCAGATTAATAATAGTCTGAGAACTTTTCGCAAATACTTTAAATCTCTCGAAATTTCTTTTGTGCAGCACTAGCATTGCTGCTCTTTGATAGTAAAATTTAACGAGTATGAAATCTAAGAACGATGTCTTGTCGTTAACCCACATTGGAGATATTTTGCAACCAGGGCTCTCGAGAAGAGAGAGCTGGAAATTTTTACTCGGGCATAGTAATTCCTACTCCTATAAAATTAATGTTATTTTTTATTAACAAAAAAATAAAATGTCTCATATTGCTTTTTATTAATAAACATTCTACGCATTTAAATTGTTCATAAAAAAATGATAATGTTGCTCTCAAAAAAAAACTAGCTCTTCCCGAGTTCCATAGAAATTCTTGACGGCCCTGCTTGCAACCCTTTATAAACCCTTAAGTTGTTCTGCATCTTACGTAATATGCAAATTACAGAGACATTAGCGCCAAATTTCCCATCGAGAAATTTTGGAACTAAACTTTTTATTTGAGAATAGAAAGTATGGTCAAGGACAATATCCCATGGTAAAAGAAGTGTGCACACCAAAATTGGTTGAATTTGGTCTATTAGTTCTTTCTGTATAGAGCTCTAAACTTCTATTTAATTATACAAAGTGTCTATAATTACCATTTTGTATAATTATATTTTATAAAATTATTTACTGTATAATAACATTTTATTTTAATTTCATTGAATTTTTATTGTTTCATGCTAGAATAAAGTAATTCAAAATATTTAAATGATACAAATTAATATTTATTTCTATTCATTAATTTGAGAGAAATTTACAAAAAATGCTATCATTATTTCAAATGTGTAGATCAGTGAGAAAATAATAATAGTAACACCAAAAAATAGCGATAAGAAGTTTAATTGAAAGTACATTTCTCTGAAATCTATTATTGCTTAAATTTTAAATTAGACAATTAGACACAGGAAAAATCAGCGAATGTTTTAACAGAAAGTGAAATTTATCTACGAATTTTCCTGAATATTTTCGTCAATCCAGTCTCTGAAGTATCCGATGCTAGCGTACACTCCAGGACGATTCTGTAGGGCGCATCCGATACCAAAAGATACAACTCCGCATTGATAACTTTCATCTCCATTTCGGATATATAAGGGTCCACCTGAATCACCCTTTGTGTACAAATGATTCAAAATTAAAAATATAAAACATATAAATCATGAGAATTGTTACATTAATACTTACCTGGCAGGAATCTTTGCCTCCTTCTTTATATCCGGCACATAAGTGATTATCGTTGATAACAACATTATCAGTCTTGGGGGTATTGTACCATTCTTGACATTCTATATTATTGATTATTGGAATTTCAACAGTTTGTAATTTGTCTTTAGGTTTTCCTGTAATAAAATAATAAAATGAATAATTGCCGTACACGGTTTAATCACGATAAGAAATTATATAATGAGCATGTTTAAAGTGCTAACCTTCTTCTGTTGTTCCGAATCCGGCAACAATTCCCATTAAGCCAGGTTTTCTACACATTTCTTCAGTGCCCAAAGAAATGGGTCCTATAGATTTCTTGAATAAAAAATTGCTTTTGCTTTTCAGCAAAGCAATGTCATTATCATGGTTGTCAGGACTATAACCTTCGTGATTTTTTATCGATTGCACTTCATAACTGTCCCCTCCTTCTCCATCTATATTGATTGTACCAACTACCAATAAGTAATCCTGGGGTCTGTTTGGACTGGAAAAAATTAATTAATATTTTAATGAGCATTGTATTTAATTCATGCTTCTTTAAATATTGTTTAATGAAATTTATAATTGTCTTACTCAGAAAAACAATGCGCAGCACTAACAACCCATTGTGCATTAATNGCAGGAATTTTTGCCTCCTTCTTTATATCCGGCACATAATTTATCATTTTTGATAACAACATTCAAATTCGTGCTTTTGAACCATTTTTCACATTCGTCATTGCTGATTATTGGAATTTCAATAGTTTGTAAATTCTCTTTAAAAATACATTCTCCTGTAATAAAATAATAAAACGAATAATCGCGGTACACGGTTTAATCATGATAAGAAATTATATAATGAGCATGTTTAAAATGCTAACCTTCTACTATTCTTCCGAATCCGGCAACGATCCCCATTAAGCCAGGTTTTCTACACATTTCTTCAGTGCCCAAAAAAATGGATCTTACAGGTTTCTTGAATAAAAAATTGTTTTTGATTTTCAGCAAAGCAATGTCGTTATCAAAGTTTTCAGGATTAAAATCTTCGTGATTTTTTATCGATTGCACTTCATAATTGTCTCCTCCTTCTCCGTCTCTCTTGATAGTACCAACAACCAATAACAAATCCTGGGGCCTGCTTGGACTAAAAAAAATTAACCAATATTGTAATGAGCATTATATTTAATTCATGCTTATTTAAATAATATTTAATGAAATTTATAATTGTCTTACTCAAGAAAACAATGCGCAGCACTAACAACCCATTGTGCATTAATAATTGATCCTCCACAATAGTGTTCATAACGTCTATTCCCGTTACTCCACTTCTTTACCGATACCTAGAACATATTTTAAAATAATTTTTAAAAATTTGCTATCATTAATAAAACGCGACTTTAAAAATCATTTACCATCCAAGGAACTTCTCCTTCTTCAGCATCTTGGCCACCAATAATTTTTCCTTCTTTAACAGGCCCGTATAAAGTTCCATTATCTAAAAAATTATTATTAGTTTATATTTTTATGTTTAGTTGAAAACATGTATTATTTTTTATATTCAAATTCATCGCTCTGTAAGCTTAACAAGGCCTTTATATTTATGAGTGTACGAGATAAACTAAAAGATGATTTTATGATATTCCAACATAATAAATCTAGAATTAATTGTTAATTTTCATGAGTAAATCAGTCTACACATTTAACTGCATCGATTAAGTTTCCAAAGTAAAATATTAAACAAATTTTTACTTACAATTACCAATTTCTTTCGCAAAAATTTCGACCAGAAAAAATTGAAAAAGAAAAGCAAAATATAACAATTCAGCCATTTTCTTTTGATGAAGTGATGGAATTTTTGAAATAATATTTAAAATAAACATACGTAAAGATAATTTCTGCTTATATACTAGTCCATATCACAAACAGGAAGAATTATTTCTAGTCATCCCGCAGTTAGAACCTTAAGGATAATTTTCTAAAAACAATATTCTATTGATTTCACATGATTGAAAATATATCATTATCATTTATAAACTATTCACTTTTGTTAACAATTTCCAATAAAGGAAACAATTTATCAAATGCTCTATAGGATAGCATCAAGTAGATATACTAAAAAGTTGTTCCACGCATCTCATTTTTTCACTTCCTGCATCTAATCGAGCGTATCTCTATCTGATTAGATGAAAAAAGAAAATACACATCGATAGATCCCATATGTTGTTACTATATGAATGCTTTTCTATGCTTAGAAGTTTAACGTGCAATCAATGTTGATTAATGTAATTAAAAGTTAAATATATCTTATACTTTTCTTTTTATAAACCATACATAATCTTGACATTTTTTATGGGATGTCCCGGATATGTCAGTCCCATCTACAAAAAATAATTTCAGTATTCTGACTTCCGCTTGACGTAATAATTAATGTGATATTACCAGNGAACCTTAAGGATAATTTTCTATAAATAATATTCTATTGATTTTACATGATTGAAATATATATTTATTTACATATCATTATTTACTTATCATTATTTACATATAAACTATTTACTTTTCTTAACGATTTCCAATAAAGGAAACAATTTATCAAATGCTCTATTCAATAGCTGATGCTATCCTATAGAGCATTTGATAAATTTGTTTAAGTAGATTCAAGCTACACTAAAAAGTTGTTCCACGCATCTGATTTTTTTCACTTTCTGCATCTAATCGAGTGTATCTCTGTCTCATTAGATGGAGGAAGAAAATATATTTCGATAGATCCTATATGTTGTTACTATATGAATACTTTTCTATGCTTAGAAGTTTAACGTGTAATCAATATTGATTAATGTGATTAAAAGTTAAATATATCTTATACGTTTCTTTTTTATAATCTAGACATTTTTATGGGCTGTCCCGGATATGTCAGACTCCATCTACAAGGAATAATTTCAGTGTTCTGACTTCCGCTTGATGTAATTAATAATGTGATATTACGAGCAGAGCCCACAGACTGTAAGAAGATGGGGCACAAGTTATAAAAATGGGCATCGTATGTAGATACATTATGCAAAAAAATACCTATATACATATATGTATATAGATTAATATATTAACATAAAAAATTTATATATTTGTATGTTAATTTTGTCATCAGTAAAAAAGTTTTCTGTAATAAAAATGAATAGCTAATCTTCTATATCTGTAAATGAGAATGTTTATTTGTTTTCTTAGGCCCTCTTAGGCCGTTCGAGAAATTGCTACAAAACTCGGCAGTTCCGTAAATATACTACTAACTCAGATAATGTCGAACTTACTACCCCAAAATATTTATTGGACTTTTATATATTAATTAATTAATTTTTGTCTACATTCGATTTGCAGGATATACATTTAGCACCATACGTGGGTTCGCACATCACCAACGGGGTGGACACGTGTAGTTTTTTGGGTTTTCTTCAAGTTAGTAACACTTTAATAGGGGCCAGTTTTCTATAAACCTCCTTCGGGAAGGCATCGTTTACGTGTCGCGTAGCGTAAACCAAACTAATTGTAATAATTTTTCTGTAAGCTCGCTATTTAAGAGAATAAACTTCTCACTTAGTTATAGGTATTTTGATATTGTTCTTAAAATTGGTTTTTCTACATATATTTTTGAAATTTATGTTTAATAACTCCAAGAGTAGCAATTACTGAGAGGGGTAGGTCTACTTTATAAACAGGCTAGTTTAAAAATAAAATGAGATTTTAGAGTTCCCTTGGGAATTAAGAAAATGACAACTCGACGACAAAGAAGGCCTTTTCTCTAAGCCCATTTTGGGTTGATTCAGGCACCTCAAACTGGATGGTGAGGAACGGAGGCCCCAACGTATTCAAGATAGACCACTCCCGAAAATTTTCTAGATTTTTTATCTTGCCAGGATCGATTCCGGATTTTTCAGAGCGTAGACTTCCGTGTTAACCGCTCTGCCATACAACCAGCTATATGCGATACTTAATGTATTTATTTATTGTTATTATCTTTATTATAGGCAAAGAACCTCCTTGGCTCTCTTGCACCGGCCCTCCCTAGTGCCTTTGTATGGCCTGTAGAATAGAAAATATTAAATTAATTTAAAATAAACGCATCGAAACTATTTAAAAACAGATAAGAATGGCCCATTTATGAAAAAATTAAAACAACTTAATAAAATATTATTATTGGGTTCTAAAATAATATATGTCACATGATCACTATATATTTAATATTTCTTATTAGAAAATGATAATTTACTCTATATTTTCTAGTGTTATTGCTTTTGAATACAATCAATCCTTGAATTAATTTTCATTTTTATGGAATTTCCATATTTTATGAATTAATTGAAATTTATTATATATTATATAATACAATATCTGTTTTCTAGAAACGAGAATTACGTCAGAGTTTTATAATTTATTTTTATCTATCATTTTAATTATTTATTTGTTTTATATATTTTAATATTATTGTCAAAACAATTGAATATTTGAAAACAGTTCTTTAAAATATTGCGATATTTAATTATATTGTATAATTAATGACGTAAATTCAGAAGAATTCCATAAAATTGATAATAATCAAAAATAAAAAATTAATTGAAGTACAAAAATATTGTAGATTATATGAACTACAATTAATGTCATTTTAAAACGTGTAATTGCTAATAACCTTCCATTTTTATCATATCTAACCATTTATTATAAATTTTTGATATAAAAGTAGCCTATGTTAAAATTCTCTAGAAAATAAACGAATGTTTATAGCTGATTTTAATGCTTTTTTCTTCTCTTTTAATTTTAAAAATTCGATGACGTACGAAGCAAGGTTAAAAAGGAAATTACGGTACGTCCGTTTATTAAAATTATATTGATTGGGTGTAACTTTTTTTTGTCATTAATAACAAAATAATGTAATAAAATTGACGTTTATGTATTACAATTCTTCTGGTTTTAATTAATTCTTTTAATTTTTCCATTTACTGCTTTTTTCTTTTTATTTTTTATATAAATTTTAAGAAAATTGAGATAGGGAGATACTTACAATACTTCATTACAAAAGTTAGAAAATTTTGTCTTATTTGGAAAACAGTTCCAACGTTCGTAAGTCAAATAAGTTGTAAATAAGTTGTGATAAGACGAATTATCAGCATAATTAAATTTATTTATTAATTTTTGAAGTATGTCCGAGCGAAGAAAACCATTAAACATGGCAATTGGTCGTGGGTTCGCTCCTCACCAATGAGCTGGCCACCTGTAATTTACCGGGTTTTCTTCTCATTTCTAACACCTAAATAGGAGACAGTTTTCCATAGAAAATTCTCCTGGAGGCATTCCCTGTTAACCATTTCCCTGATCGTCGTTTTGTGTTGCATTACTCATCGATCCAATCAAATCAAATTTTAAATTAATTTGTAAAATATTAATTTTTCTTTTTTAATTTCAAGTTACCTTTGTTCTATTCTTGAAATAAGGTTTTATAACAACTTTAATATTTCTAATTATCTCTATGGGCAAATCGATTATTCAAGCAATCTGAAGAATTTCTTCTCATCCTCAGATAAGAAAAGTTTGTCCATTCTTGTGTTACTATATGAATACTTTTCTATGCTTAGAAGTTTAACGTGTAATCAATATTGATTAATGTGATTAAAAGTTAAATATATCTTATACGTTTCTTTTTTATAATCTAGACATTTTTATGGGCTGTCCCGGATATGTCAGACTCCATCTACAAGGAATAATTTCAGTGTTCTGACTTCCGCTTGATGTAATTAATAATGTGATATTACGAGCAGAGCCCACAGANTAATATTTCTAATTATCTCTATGGGCAAATAGATTATTCAAGAAATCTGAAGAATTTCTTCTCATCCTCAGATAAGAAAAGTTTGTCCATTCTTGAGATATCTCGTTTAATGTGTGTAATTTAATATTGCACACATTAAACACATGTTTTTAATATTGCACACATTAAACACATGTTATTAATATTGCACACATATTAAAAACAATATTCTAATTTAATCATTTTATTCAATAGTACTGTACAATACTCGTATAGTTTGCAAATATTCCTAAAGGAATTAATTAATATATTTTAGTGAGGTAGACTGAAATTTTATTAGTGATTTCTCATTGATATTCAATAATATTTGAACCATTAATACTTGTTTCGAAAGTTCATTAAAATAATTTATTTTGTAACCAAAGAATGTGAGATTTATGTACATTAAAATTTACATTATAGCATTAAATATATATAAATATAACACCAATTTCCACGACTGTTGTTGAAAAAACGGAGGGAAATAAATAAGTGTCACAAGAATTAAATGAAAATACATTTTATTGTCAAAATAAAATGTCATACAAGTACACATACAATTCTGGATTGCATTAAAGAGCTGAAAAATTCAGATAAACAGGACATGTGAATGATAAATCCACGTGGAAACTTTTATAAAGATTGTCGTATGGAACATTGCGAAAAATAGAAACCGAATTGATGTAAAGAAACAAAATACAGTGGGTGATCGGTTAACGAACAGTTCGGATAGCGAGCAAATCGGACAGCGAACACTTTACTGAACAAACATAAAAAAGAAGCGACGGAAAATAACGAATACCGATTGATTTTCCCTTGTCTTCAGGTAACAATTCGAAATCTTTCGGAGCGCGGAAGACGTCGACATCGACGCTCAACCCGATACTGATCGGATAGTATCCCTCCGAATTTTGAAACTCTTCCTTGTAATTCCAGCTTTTTGTTTACCTTTCTGACAAATATTTTTTTATAGTCCTCGCGAGACTGTCGGATGGGCACTTGTTAAGTTTTGCGTCGGGGTTTATTTACGAAAGGTAAAAGTTTAACTGTCCCATCGGATATTCGTTAACGTTTTAATACCAAATTTCGAATTTCATCTGGCCTTGCATTTAAATAAATTTTGTGGGCTAGTTGATTTCTGTTCTCTGAATTTTGAAAGTGCTTTTCTGAACTTTTTATTTAAAAAAGAAACTGATAATATTATGGAGCCTAAAAAGAGCAGTGTCAAGAAGTGTGCTCACCGTAGAAATCAAGTGAGAGATAATAACCAAGGTAGAAAGTGGGCACAGGATGTCTGATGTTGCTAGGCTGTATGGCTTAAACAGGTCTACAGTAGGTACAATCTTAGCTAAGAAAGATATATCAAGAAGTCTCAAGCTGCTAATGAAGTAATGAAAATCACATTTGAGAAATAAAGAGCATTTTAGAAGTCATAACGGAACCTGAAACTGATCTGACGACAGAAAAACTCCGAAAACTCTCAAATGAAGAATACCAAGAAACTCAGCGAGATGTTTTCTTTCGGAAAAGAGGAAGACGAAAGAAGACCAATATCGACATCTGCTACTAAAGTTCTTTTGAAGTGGCATCCAAACTAGAATAAGGTTAGTGGGGTTGAGGATCTCTACAATTACAATGCTATTAATTACTTCCGAAAAATCCTAAAGAAAAGAGAAAAGCAATCGAGATTGGACAGATTCTCTAACCCCCATAATAACATGAACTAATAAAAATGTAAGACTGCATATATATGTATTTTTACTATTACATATAAATAAACATAGTAAAAAAGCATATATTTTTTAATTTTTGGAGTCTCCGGAACGAAATAATCAAATTTCCATAAAAACCTATGGTAAAAAGATANGTTAATTACTTTCTCTTCTTATATTAAATCATTCATCAATCATCATCTGTAGAAATGAAGAAAGATGAATGAATCTTACCATCGAAAGATTCTTAAAAATTACAATTTAGTAATTTTAAGAAATCAAAAACTTTATTCGATTAAAGTTTAACCAGATAATTTAATATTTTCTTTGAATTTTAAACGAGCAATTATTTATTGTGACTTTGTAACAATGCCAGGCTGCAATTTTAATCATATTTTTAATTTATTTAATTTAAAAAATAAGACAAAGCAAGCAATTATTTATTATGACATCGTCACAATGCCAGGCTAAACATATGTTCTCCACTTCAAATCAGTAGTGTCTTGCCCCTGTACATCATACTTTTCCATTAACAGTAGAGTCGTGCCGGTCATCTATCTAATACCTTTCAGAAATTTTTGAATTAATATAAACGTGACTTCCGGTTTTCATCGGAAGCTTTTATATAATTAACCAGGGCTTTCTATTCTTACGCTTTCCGTATCTTGTCTTGTCTTTTATATATGTAACTCATTCTTAAGATTAAGGTAGGACAGACAGACCAACGACAGTGGGAATTTATAGATCTATATTTTTAAAAAATGGAATTTAATTAAATTTTTAATAAAAATTTTAATGGAAATTTTTTTGTAATTATAACTTGATGAATTACTTATTGTCAAATTAAAAATTTTACTATTCTGAATGCAAAAGTGTCCTTGTGGTTAAAAGATTTAAGATCTATTGATACGTATCTCCATCCTGCATTTAATTAATTTAATTAGATAGAAAGATATGGCTCATTGGATTCAGGAAATTAAAAATAGGGACCACATGAGGCAACTTTCTATTCTAACAACTTGAAACTATTCCATAGAATGTTCCATTAATCATCTTCTTTATTGACTATAATAAATACAGTTCATAAATTAAAATGACTTCGATATGAATACCTTAAGAACTGCGGGTGAATTCAAATAATTCTTCCTGTTTTATTGTTTTAGATGGGATATAAAGCCAGCCATATACGTTTACTTTTACAGGAAACGTTATATTTCGTTCAACGATGATTAAATTCTTATGGTTTCTCTTCATGCAATTTTTCCTGATTGACATTCTCGCGCAAGAACTTTGTAATGGTGAAAAATATTTATTTTTGAAAAAATTGCGTATAATTTAACTATTACTGCATAATTTTATATTAGACTTAACCTTTGAATTCAATACGTTAATAAGCCTTATGTTAGATTTATAAAAATCCTAGTTTATATAAATTAATGTAAATATTTAAAAGTTATATAAGAAATTTAATTCGCACGTTTAGATAATGAAGCTAAGTGCGGATTGCAATTTTTAAATGACGAGAAGGTTGTAGGAGGCGAAGATGCTAAAGAAGGAGAAGTCCCTTGGATGGTATAATATATTCTTATAAAATACAGGATTTTAAAATAGGAATTATATGAACATTTGTTAAATTATTCTAGGCAATGCTTTCCTTTCATGGCGAATTTGTATGCGGGGCGTCAATTATTGATGTGAATTGGGCGCTTTCTGCTGCTCATTGCTTTGCCTAGTAAGTCAGCTTAACGTCTCTTTAATAGCATTATGTCTTCATTGTCCAGTAGTTGCTATTAAAATATGCATTTCTTTCAGCTCAAAAAAACCTGAAGATTACCATTTAACAATTGGAACTATTAATAGATATGGCATAGGCGGTGTTAATGTAACTTTAGAAAAAATAATAATTCACGAAAATTATGAAAACCTTACTAATGACATTGCTTTATTAAAAACTGAAACTATTGAGTTAAATAATAACATTCAGCCAATCCAATTAAGTACCAAAAAAGCAGACAGTGGCACACTTGCGACCGTTTCAGGATTCGGAACTATTTTTGAATGTTGGTATACGTTTTAAATACAAAATGCAGGATAAACTTTCCATTTATCCGAAAATATCGACAGATTCCTCTGAAATAATGCGTTTAAATTATTATTCTATACTACTTATACTTACATATTTTATTATTTCTACTGTTTTTTTTTATTATAGCTGCTATTTTGTTTAAAGAGAAGTTACAGCTTGCTAATTTAACAATCCTCAGCAACGAGGAATGCCAACAATGGTTCAATGAAATGAATGTATCAGTTGGAATCAAAGAGAGTCACTTATGTGCAGGGGATAGAAAAGGAGGGAAAGGAGCCTGTTTTGTAAATATTGATCTAATACTTTATATATAATTTAAATATTTTATATTTTTAAAATATTATTTGCTTTTATTTACAGGGTGATTCAGGAGGACCTCTTTATATCAAACATAATAATGGAGTCGATTCCCAATATGGGGTTGTATCTTTTGGCGCTGGATGTGCTCGACCTAATTTACCAGGAGTTTATGCAAATGTCAGTTTTTTCAATGATTGGATTGAAGAAAATAAACAGAACTGAAAATAATAAGTCTGTTTAATCAAGAATATAATTTTGTTATTGTCTATCGTATATTTCTAATTATTTAGCTAGAATATTCAAGTTGAATATTCACAGTATATGAATAGTTTTAAATTGCACTATATAAGCCTACCATAAATTTCTCATTTGTAGACATAGGCCTACAAATGTATTTTTTTTTTAATCTTATAAAACGTATAAATTTATATAGTTTAAGCAAAATTTTCACATAAGAGCTATTTTGTACATGTATTATTTAATTTAACAATTTTTCCATAGTTAATCTTATGTTATCTTTAAGTATACCCGTGCTATCCTCCCATTGAATATGACGTTCATTTTAACTTTTTAACTCTTAATTATTTTGAAAATTTATAATATTTGGTAGGTTTATTCAAATGACATTTTAATAAAAGTTTCATTAAATTAGCATTTAAATAACATTTGACTGATTTATTTTTATATTTCATAACACTCGTGATTAATGCCCGTCCGTACGAAGTAACGATAACACTTGATAAATAAAGTCTGGAATCAAGCTGATTCTCAAAATTAACTGGAAATGTTGCTGCTTTATCGTTTTACTTTAAGAATTACATAAATTTCGGCAATAACAAAGGAAATTATTATTATGATCTAGCTTAACTGATGGAAGTGGTATTTACTCCTAGATTATTTTTGAATTTGCTTAACCCTGTTTTTGAGAGGTAAACAGATTTAAATTCAGGATTAGCGTAGTAAATTGGTGCAAATAGTTAATGAATATATATTTTTTATAATAAATTAATAAGCGTAAAATTCAATGTACAGTACAGGATGTGTCAAGAAGAAGGATAGATACTTCGAGAGGGAAGAATAGAAGGTCTATGTGAATATATGGCGATTTTTTAATATAGTACACTATTAACAAATATACAGTGCAGTGGCGGCTCGAAGCATATAATATTGAGGTGCTGCCGAAGGAGGGCGAGAAGACGAAACGTAATAAATCGTTTAGTTTTAATAAAAACATTAAATCTAACTTAAAATTAATCAAAAACCAGAGTCGATCAAAACATTAAACTAAATCAAATCGATTCTTTCAAGATTGCGTGATCGCGCCCTCCTGAAACGTCATCTCTTAAGTAGACCCCATGAGCCACTACTGATAGAGCGACATGACTTTGTCGTAATTTGACATATCAAGCTTTAATGTAGCAGCTATGATTGCACTTACAGTCTGTTGCACCTGAAGATTAGCCATGACGGAATGGAATGGTGACATGAAAGAGGTTCTCGAAGTGGTCACGAAGACAGTTTAGGCTACTTCTTTGAAGACCGTCCTTATATTTTTCGATAACTGCGACAGTAATATTTATCCAGTCAATAAGTTGGTCACGGAAGTCTACCTTCTTTCGATACAACTCACCTTTCATCCAGCACATATATAGTAGTGCAGCAAAGTTAGATCCGAAGACCTAGGTATTCACGAATCGCGTGACGTTTGTGCATTTTGTCTGACACCATTAATTTTAGGGCACGAGACCTCGTGGACTTTTTACTTCTCTTGTTATGAGGAATCACCTTTCCTCCTGATACATCCCCAATATAGGCTATATATATATATATAGGGTAATCATAATTAATTAGCAAGTGTTCAGAGCTTTCTGTAGAAAGGATTATTGGAAAATCGTATCCAAATTTGACAAGAATTCTATCCTGAGTATGCTGTTTCGAATTCGAAACAATTTTCATTTCAAAATTCAGACACTGGACGAAATATGGCGCTGGTCTTCCTTTAATGCGCAAATTACATACATATACATTAATTTTAAATATAATACGATAAACTAAATCACTATATTTAAATTAAGAATTACCAGTAGAAGATGATTTTCCTATAAATTCTGGATTGAGTCAAGAAAACATAAATCCATCCTCATTTAATTAATTTGCTTATTTTAACGATAAATAACAATATGCATTTTAGTCCCACGCTTCTGGTTTCATTGATGGCATAAGATGTGTGGATTTAAGAAAACTTCAGATGCATAGTTCTTTTAAGCGTTTATTGTATGCCATTTCCCACAATATATTGGATGATCTCTCTTTATAACTTGAGTTTTATTATCAGATCTAAAAAAAAACAGTTAATAAAAATAACGTTACTTTTATTTATTACCGTAACAGAAGCATTTTACTGTTAAACCCTCACAAATTAAATAAATTCAGCCAACCATATTAATCATATTCATAAATTAATCTAATTTATCATTGCAGAACCTTAAAAAATGCACAATAAATAAATCAAGAATATTTACAAAGCATACAGTTTCTAATTTTCTTCGTTTTATAATTAAATTTTCCAATTAATTCAAATTTTAACTAATTATAAATTATTGTAATCAAGTATTTTAAATATTTTTAATACAAAATTTCGCAATCGCAGAGATGATGACAGACATATTTTCTAGGATTTACACAACTTAATAAGAATATGTAGCAGCAAAAGATAACATAAAGAAGTTAAACGAGTGGGCTTATCCTTGAAATATTTTTTCTAGATAAAGTTCCATTTATAAGTGCGTTTAAATAAAAATGCGGATAAACAAGTCAATAACATGAACTATTTCAATATGTCGCTTCCTATTTTTGTTATTAACGTACAAGTGTGGCCATCTGTTATCTGTTTTTAAAATGATTTTAGTTATTTTGTATTAAAATAAAGTGTGTAAAATATTCGATTGATACAAATAAATACATTTCTTTTTAGAATTATCTGTATACCATTTAGTTTTGTAGTTTACATGAAGATATCTTGAAAGTAATTAATAAAAATAAAAGGTTTCATAACTATGTCTCCTTTTTATTTTTTCTGCTATATTTTCATGTCAAATTTATGTAGCCTCAAAAACTATCTTTATAACAAGTGTACAGACCGGCCCCGCAATATGCATTACCGGTATCTACTCAGTAAATTACAATATTCAGAAAATACGTAGGTATGCGATTATAACACAAATGATTGAACAGTAAATAATAAAAATATAAGATAAAAGAAATTAATAATAAAAAAAACAAAATTAACAAACTATGAACAATTATATACATTTACAGCAAGTTGCCATAAGTAATACATATCAAATAACATTATGGTTCATATCATAGAGGAGTTTAGAGTTACACATAAGAAATTCAGAAGTAGCATCTTGCTTACTGGAAAGCAATGCTCACATCACAATTTCTTAAAAAGGGTTCACATCAAATTGAACAAGATACACACCGATGCATAAAGTAGAAACCTAGAATAAAGTTCAATGGTATGTAATAAGACAAGAATTTTATGAAAATGTGCAAAGTTTTATAGTTATGACACAGTATAGTACTTATGTCTGAGCACAGGTTCGTATTTCCTGGTAGAACTATGAGTAGTTGAAGCATACAGGTGCAAAGTAATTAGTAGACATATTCAGTTCTGTTTTGATACTTGGTTCGTTCTCTAAGATATGTTGGGCATGTTTTGTCCATGGTATTGTGGTTATGTACGGTTCTATTCTCCCTTAGACAGTTGGCACACTTAGGTATACGAGGGCTGTTCAAAACGTATCGGACCTTTGCTCGGCAAAAATATATTTATTGATTTTGAGGTACAAAACCCTAATCCCCTTCAAAGTAGTCTCCTTGGTAGTATATACACTTCTCCCAGCGTTCCTGCCATTGCTGGAAACACTGCTGGAATGCATCTTTTGGAATGGCCATCAGCCGGTCCGTCGCATTCCCCGAAAAACCTAAACACGCCCCTGGCCGTTAGTCATTAATGAAGATAATGATTTCTCACAGTACTTCCAAAAATTTAGGCTCTTCCTCATTACGGAAGTTGTTGATCCACCCAACGTCTATCGATAGTACAATTGTTAGACGTTGGGTGGATCAACAACTTTCATATTATAGATAGGTCTTGCGTGTCGATTGAATGACCCGCGCGATTCCCAGACCTTACATCGTTAGATGTTTTTCCAGGAATACTTGAAAGGCCACCGTTTATCAGCAATAACTTGCCGACATTAATCACATGAAAAAAGAGGATCATTGAGGCCTATCACTCCATCACTAAACAAATTGTTACGTTCCGACATGAATGGGAAGAACCTCTCGACATATGAATAACATGAAACGATGGACATATCGAATATACAGTACTTGTATATATATTCGACATGTCCATCATTTGGTGCCTATGTAATTTTGGTGCGCTTTTCTTATGTATGGAGATTTTTGCCACACAATTTGTATTTTTTTTCTTGTGGAATGGAAAGTAGAAATGAAAATATTGTTTTATATTTAAATAAAAACAAAATTTTTTTAACTTAGGAAAAATTAGTAGCAGCTGCAAGAATTAAGCAGTTGCTAATTTCTCCTAAGCATTAGTGTGAATAGAGTGAGGCCCACCAGTGGCCTCAGTCTATTCCGTTCCCTGAACACTAGGAGTTCGGTCGTGGGTTCGCACCACGCTCGGAACTAAAGAAAGAAACTATGGAGCGTGTCTCATGTACTCACTGGGTAAAAATAGATGCATTTGTTTGATATACTGTATATATATTTTGCTCTTTATTTATAAAAATAAATTATTTTTGTTGTTATATATTGGAGGAGAGGGAAGCGAATATTAATTTAAGACAGTTCTAAGGAGGCACGACTAAAAACGTTTGTGATATGATAATTTTAAGTTATAATCTAGCAGATAAAGTCTGCTAAATTTTAATTTTGAATTACATTATTCGACGTATTCAAAATTAATTTAATTCTTTAGTTTTCTTTCTTTTTTTGTAGAATGAAGAATTTTATATGCATATGTAAGCATTTATTTGTCTCATTTGAAACTATTTCGGGCTATGCAACTGATCGATGGTAACACGATGTATAGTAAAACATAAAAAACAAACAGCAATATATCAAATGAATTTGTTTTTAACATAAATAATGATTCACCACTCTCGTTTTTTGACATTAGAGCATTTTTAAGCAAATCAACATCAAAGATAATCTGAGAAAAATTGATTCAAAATATTTTGTTCTGATGTTTTAAAAAATTCTAACTACAAAGAATTTAGAGTAGGTTTCGTAATATTTTTGTCATATTAAAAAAATCATCAATTTCATTAAATAAAATCCCTCAGTGGCTTACATGTATTGTACCATCCATATATACACATTAAATATTCGTAAATATTTTTATCAATTGCTTCTTATATTGATTCTTTCATTTTTTGAACTCAATGAAGTATTTTCTACATCATTAACTAAAAATCTTCTATATTTTATAACGAAAGATCCTAAGATATACATTCCAAAGATCCTTTGAATATCCACAGCACTGGGTTTTTTGAACATAACTGTTTTCCCAAATGTCAGGAGCTTGCACTAGTGTTAAAAATTTTGGGAGGTTGTTGCAGCTATCACAATAATCACACAAACACAAGTTTGTGATTATTGTGATAGCTGCAACAACCTCCCAAAATTTTATCAACTTATCTACAGTTTATCAGCTGTGTAATTGAGGAACTAAACTTGCGTTTAGATCCTCAATTACACAGCTGGTAAACTGTAGTAAATTGTTTTCCTATTCGAGTAATGTGCAGATACATTGCACCCAAATAAGTACAGTAAAAATGTTCAAAAATAAGGAGCAAAAATTGCAATTCGATACTGGGCTTATCATCTACCAGTAAATTATCGATAGGGCCTATTTATCATTTTCAACAAATGTTGATATTTATCGTTGACAATAAATACTAATATTTAACATTGTCGATAAAAGTCGTTACTTTATTGGTTTCGGTTTGATATATCGTTTATCGACACAGCATTACTGAACAGCTGAAACTGCAAATAAACAAGTCTTGAGTATAAATCCTGTACTGAAAAACGAGATACCAAAATAATAATATATTTGTTTTAGCCCTGATGTGATCTAAACCCACATCTTTGTTAATATTTCGAATATTTTAATCGATTAAGTTAGTATACAAACATCTAGTACTGTACATACGGGTCAAGGGAAACGGATATTATAACAGAAACATTAAATATAGGCTAAAATTATTTAATATGATTTATGATTATTTAATACTCTAGAAAACGTATTTGAATAAACAATATTTCATAAAAAGCGTGTGTCGTAAAAGCGGAAATAATAACAATTCAACGTTTATCAATATCGTTTCGATATAACAGAGAGAAAGGAAAAAATAAAAGGTAATTGACGACTTATCTGATAGAAACCCTCATTTCCATTAATGTTTATGCGTGGAAAACCTTTACCGTGAAAACTAAATGGAAAAATATAGGCCAAGGACGCATTTAATCCGCTTCGATTCACGAGATTCCTTTTTTATAATGATTAATAACAGGAAATTTCACTGTTTGATACGATTCGAGCACGCAATATTGTAAATATTTGATTGACAGATGTTAATGACGGTCGTACCATTACATAATTTAATAACAAAACGTTTAATCAACACCTAATTATATTTAATTTTTAAAATTAAAAGTAACCACGTGTAGACATTACCATCTTGTGTAGGCAGCCATGTTTATAGTCCCGCATCGAATTAAACAGTTCCGAAATATTTTAATTAAATCTTTACAAAAACTTAGATTAATTATATATTAACTTAATATTTATTTTTTGTATAAATAATATTTTAAAACAATAAATATAAATTAATATTAATCAAGGCGTATATGATATTATGTTGTTGTTATTTACGTTTCGAAGAATTATATTTTTAACCAAACAATTATTTATAATAATAATTAATGTTAAATAATCTTTAAAAATAAATAATAAAATATTTTAAAAATTAATAAGAAATAAATACGAAAAAGGAAAGTTCTTGTAAAAAAATTCGTTAAAAAATTTTTAAAAACGGTGGCGCTCTATTTTTTAAATTTGAAAATTTGAATTTTTAATAGAAGGAAATAGCTAATAAATATTTTCATATATTTATTTTTATAGAATTTTTATATTTTATAAATGAACATTTTAATGTTAAATTCGCTTGAAATTTTATTACATCATTGCGCTATTGAGAAGTTCAGAGAATTGCTTCAAAACATTGGCATAAATCACACCCACATGATGAAGACATCGAAATCAGGTCGCGCGATGTTTTTGTCGACAAGGTGATATGCCATCCTGTATTGCATTAGTCGAAAGTAAAGGACATAGAGGCATTTTATTGACATTCTTCTATCATTCTTATTGATTAAACGGGGTCAATGGGTCGCACCTGCTTCAGAAACCACCCTTTGCAAGGTCCGAACCGCGGAATAACCTAAATCGGAACCTTAATAGTTCCTCCCTATGCACTTGAAACGTATATATAAGTAACGATTACCTTCACTTTTCATTGTTTAATCGAAGGTATCTCATCTTGATACGTTCTCCACACAAAAATGGCCGACGTATTACAGTTCTTTCTCATCGCGGTCTTTTTCCTAATCGAATATTCCATGCAAGAAGCTGATTTTGGTAAGTACATGTTTTATTTTAAACTCTAGACATTACTAAAGTTTATAAAAAATTATTTTTACAGTAAATTTTTTATTATTTAAGTTTTCTTGTAAACTTTTTAATTATTAATTTTATCAATACATCAAAACAGGCCTAATATTCCATATTTGTAATACTATAACATGAGTTATCGAAGTTGTCTTTTGTCAATTTATATAATGTAATATCAAGTTCTATTATAGAAATATTAAGTATTAATAAAAATAACAATAAAAGTTTTAAAAATTTATACTTTTATTGTTTTAGAGAATGGAACTCCCTGCGGAAGACAGTTTGTAAGAAATGGAAAGATTGTCGGAGGTAGAAATGCTGAAGAAGGAGAAGTTCCTTGGATTGTAAGTGGATTATGAAATTTTAATTTTAGCAGAATTGTTTATACTTTAAGCCGATTTTTATTGAATTAAAAAAAATTGTTCAGGCATCCATATATCTTCGTGGAATTTACAGTTGTGTGGGATCAATCATAGCAAAGAGATGGATTCTTACCGCAGCTCATTGTTTTATGAGGTAAATCAACTGAATATTAACCATTCAAATATTGATACAATATACATTATATCTATATTTTTGCAGCACGTCCAAACCTCGAAATTATTACATTCGTGTTGGGAATTTGTATATGAATGGTCAAGGAAACGATTTAGATATAGAAAGCATATACAAGCATCCAAATTATAGAAATCCTCGTCGTTATAATAATGACATCGCTTTGTTGAAGCTTAAAAACGATATCGTTTATAATAAATACACGTGGCCAATCTGTTTGGATAGGAATAATGTTTCTCTAAATGATAAAATTGCTACCATTGCAGGATGGGGAAAACTAGAAGAAGGTTAGTTTTTTACAATTATTATTCTATATAGTGAGCCTTCTTATTTATTACTTTTTCTTAACAATCTAATGATTATTATGAGATGCAGAATGAAACCTTGAAATATATCATACATAAGAATATAAGTAGTATTTTCATTATCCGGCTTTTATAATAGTTGTTTCTAATTTAAGGTGGTGCATATCATCCTGAGATATTACAATTAGTTCGGTTACCAATTGTCAATAATGAAATGTGCCAACAGTGGTTTAGAAACAACGGTAAAAAGTGGGTTATTGTCGAAGACAATCAGATATGTGCCGGTTATGAGGAAGGAGGGAAAGATGCCTGCCAGGTAAATTTAATGCATTTCCCGTAAACAAAAACCTGTAAATTCTTTAATTTCGTCTTTTTATTTTCATTTTTAGGGTGATTCCGGCGGACCCCAGTACATTAAGCAAGGCAATAGCCACATTCTTATTGGGGTCGTTTCTTCTGGTATCGGTTGCGCTCGACCACAAACACCAGGTTTATATACTCGTGTTAGTTCTTACATATCTTGGATTGATGAAACTATAAAGAACAATTCTTAACTTATATTACTATTATTTATTATGTAAATAGTTATTTTACTACGGGTAATTTTTATACATATGTTAGTAGTTATTTAACAAGAATTCGAATGATGTAACATATGAATATGTTATAAAATGTATACTAATTTCTGTATACAGTAAACCCTCGATTTAACGGACTAATTGGAAAAGTGAGAGTCCGTTAAATCGAATATATTTTTAAAAAATATATTAACGTTCTACTAGTGTTCTACTGGAGAATAAAGAAAAGGTTCTTGTACAGTTATTTCCTTCAGGGAAAAAAGTTTTGTCCGTTAAACAGGGGTCTGATAAATCGAGTGTTTACTGTATTTATAAAGTTCTGTACATTTTTATAATTTTAATTTTGTTGAATTATGTACCACCAAGTCTCAGTATAATTGTTTCATTACTTTTATTTAATTTTTATTTAAACTTCTGATTGTACAATAAAATTCCATTAAAAATTAGGAATATTTATCTTTGAGTAGATACAAGGAATAAAATACTGTATAAAATTTATTAAATAAATAAAATATATAAATAACAAAAAAATTTAAATGATTTAAACATAAATTATATATTTAACTAATACATTTTAAACGAGATGTTTTATATTAATCTTTAAAATTAATTTGAAAATTTTATATTAAATAATAATAATAATAGTTTTAAAATATTTGAATTTTTACTCGGCAGATGGTAGTAAAATCGATTTTAAATAATTTAAAATTCATTTTTCCCTTTTCCTGATTTAATATAATCAATGTTTAAATAAATAAAAAATTAAAAATAATCGAAATAATTTAATTGAAAACTTTAATTGCATTTTTGAGAAATTTAATTGTGTTTTTTTTTCGTAAATTAAATTAAAAATCCGATTTCATTGTTGAAAACTACAAATTTTAAATTATTGAAAAAAGAAATTTAATTTCATTTTTGAAAATAACACATTTAAATGTTTAACATTTTAATTGCATTAAAAAATTACAAATTTTAATTGAGTTATGAAAATGAAAATTTATAATTAAATTATTTGAAAAACGATATGTAAAATCAATTAAATTTTATCGTTAATTTAATGAAATTGTATCTTTTAGTTCAAAAAAAATTCATTTAAACTGTTTTTTTTACCAATTATTTATCTTTATTTTTTAAAAAAATATAAATAACAATTTAATATGATTTAGATTCTGAATTTGTAATAATAAACAAATCTTACAATTGAAGATACTAAAATTAAAATTTATTCAATCATTTAATTATTTCAATATTTAATTTCTCTAATTTTTTTAACAATGAAATAAATTTAAAAAAAAATACAATTGAAACTTATATTTTAAGATATTTTAAATTGTGCACTTTACGAACAACGTAATTAAAATTAATTATTAAAAATCGTTGTTATTAAAATTAAAGTTTGCATTTTTAAAATACTTTTCTTTTGCAAAATTTTTACGATATTTATTGCTGTAAAACTTAAAAAATTCGGGATAAAAATGGCTTATTTAAAAGAAATTTATTAATTTAAAAAAGTGCATTAATTAAAAAGAATTTTTTTAAAAATTAATCGCAATTAACAACCTATTTAAATTAATAGCTTTAGTTTAATTAATATTAAAAATTAATAAAACCCTTAGAAACAATTTAAAAAATGTTATTTAATAATAAAAATTATCAGTTTTCACTCACCGAAAATATAAATATAGATAATTGTCTATAGAATCTGCGTAGAAGATTTATATTACGTTGGAACATAATGTAAATCAGAATTATTCTTTACTTTTAAGAATAAATAACTGAAATCTTATGTGATATTCTTAATAAATATTAATATTAAAAATTTAAATATATGACAATATAATGCAAAATCGATTTATTGATAAAATAAACAAAGAAATAAAAGAGTTTATTGACAAAAAGACAGAATATCAGCATTTGAATATAATACAAATCTTATAGAAATTCCAAAAAAATAAAATATGATAAAATCGAAAATTCTCTTTCGATTATTTTTTTAATCTTTTTTTTTATTTTAAATTTATTTTTTAATAAAAAAAATCCAATGTTTTGTAGATTGGTTATCGGCATATTGAGGACAAATTATATTATCTATTGAAGTAGAACGGAAGATATGATTATTCTGAATAATTATTTTATTCTATTCACGAAATTATAATGGATAAATTTTAAAATATGCAAATTTATAATAAAAATTCTATTTTTCATGTATATAAATTTTATACACGTAAAATGTCAATGGTTGAAATTATTATTTTTTTTTAAAATTTTACTTTTATTTGTGATATAAATTTATTTAAAAAATAATTCTTGAAAAAATATATATATACATATATTTTTTTTAAACGTAAAAACATTAAAATTTATTTATAAAACTTGTTTTAATGTATACAGCATCTCAATTTTAAAATTGTATTTTATAGGACATAATGTTTTACATTTACATATATTATTACATAATTTGTTTATTAAATTATATAAATATGTATTCTTTACTTATTCAATTTTTATACGTATATAAATATAATAATAATAACTATTATTATTTTTAAATGAAACATTTACATTATTTTATAAAATAAATAATAGAATAACAATATTGACAATATTATTTACAGTAGAATAATGGATATAGAGGAACAAAATCTTGATACCAGCATTTAAATTAGTTAATAACTAACACTTTTTGTCTAATATACACCATTTTTTAGTTTATCTACCATTAGAATACATACAAACAATCAATGTTTGTTGTATTTTTGCAAAAATACAAGGGGTTATGTATAATTCTAATGATAGAAGTCAGTTCCACCTTTATAGTGTAAGCTGTATTTTTGCAAAAATGTAGCTGACAATGTAGATTTTCTAGTAATAGATGTCAGTTTTTATTCTTGATTCTTTCAGGTTTATTCTTATAAATTGTATTTTTGCAAAAATGCAACCGACATATCAGGTAGAATGCATCCTGATCTCATGGTAGAAAAACTAAAGATGACCTAGATCAAGATTGCAAATGTTCTTAATTAATTTAAATGATGATAGCAAGGTGTCTTTCTATATACCTTAAACTTTAACCAGATGATTCCACATTATTAAAATAATGTTAAATAATTTAAAAAAACACGTGCAACAAATATATAAATAATTTGGCAAAAATGTGCAAATATTTACAAGCAAAAGTTCTAAATAAAAATATCACAGTTATTTGACCATAGATACATTAATTTATAGGAAAAATAAGAAAATATAATCGACATAAAAACATAATTTTTTTAACAATGAAATACACAAAAAACACGAAACAAAATTATGTATAAATTAATAAAATATTCACAGTTTAAAATTTATCTTTAGAATAAATATAACAAAACAATAAACGATCTTTACAACATAATTTTATGTAACAAAATAAATATGAGATATGTAAATCATTTAAAAAAAATAAAAATAAATGCATTAACTAGAAATTCAATTAATTGTTTCTCATTGTAGATTCAATCCAAGTAAGATACGAAGCTACTTTTGTATAGATACCAGGCATTTTGGCATGGCCGCATTTTATTCCATGAGATACTATACCGACTATTGTATATCTATCGTTTATTTTCATAAACAGTGGTCCTCCCGAGTCTCCCTGCATAAAAAAGAATTATTAAATTTATATATTTTCTTGAAATATTGAATATAAACGTGAACTATTTGCAAATGACATACGTGGCATGAATCTTTCCTTTTATTTTCATATCCTGCACATAGCTCTGTATTTCTTACTCTAACATAAGAATATCCCGAATCATTAAACCACGTTAGACATTTACTAATGCTTATTATTGGTAATTCAACTTTTCGAAGACTGGGAGATAATACGCTGGTATCACCTGAAAAGAAAAGAAAAAAATAATATTTAAAAAGTTAAAATTTATGCTGAAAATTAATTTATGCTCTTTTATATATTTAAAAGTAAAATTTAAAGCATTAACATTTATATTAAACTAATATATAAAGAGTGAAGCGCAAGAGACGTGAAATTAGTTCTTATTGTGTATCGTGCAATTAACGTTTGATATTCTGCAACAGTAAGTGTTTACATTAATATTTTTACTTGCAGAAAAATTTAAAAACATGAAATATTTTTAATATAATTAAATCTTAGCATATTATTAATTTTTAAATTTCTAAAAAACCTTTACCTTTAGTAACTCCCCATCCTGCCACTATTCCTGTCTTTCCAATAGCATCAAACGAACTCTCAGGAAGACAAATTGGAGAAGCAAATGCATCGAATTCAATGTCATTTTCCACCTTCATCAATGCAATATCGTCATTGAAATCGTACGATTGATCAAAACCCTTATGTTTGATCACTTTAATCACTTTCTGAACGATCAGTTTACTTTCTTTTTCTGGATATACTTTGAAGCTTTTGATGCGAATTAGAAAATCACTAGGTCCTTCACTGTAAGAGATTATTATTTAGATTTAAAATTGATAAATAAATTAATATTTATCCTATATAAAACTGTAACTTACTCAGGATGAATGCAATGCGCAGCCGTTAATATCCAACGTTTATTTAAAATAACAGCGCCACATCTATGTGCCAAGGCTGTCCTATTCTCATTTAGCCCAACAACTGAAATCTAAAACGTAATTATAAAATTGTATCAGTTAAACTAAACTTAAAAACAAATAAATTAATACAAAAATAAAGCAAAAATAAACCATACCATCCAAGGAAACTCTCCAAGATAACTTTCTTCTCCATCTATAATTTTCCTCTCCCTCACGAATCGTCTACCACAATCCATATTAATCGCTAAAAATTCAAATTCTATTTGTTAATATTATATAAATTATATAATTTTTTTTTAAAATTAAATAATAAAATAACTGACCAGCAGCGTTAGATTCTTTCCAAACAAACATACTGCACATTAATATAAAAGTAAAGCATTTACGTAAAGATAGAGAATACATGGCCATTAGTATGTTGAGAACTAAATATATGTTCGACTGTTTATGTTGTTATGTTTATATATGTATTTATATACATACCTTTCAGTAGGCGGGGTGATTTATATGTGGGTTATCCGCTATAATGGAGAGCCAGGCCGAGATTTTGATCCAGGTGCTAACCTATTGATCCCAAAACACATCTTCAAGTTATATGGGATGTAATAGAAATTAGGTTAAATACATGACAGTGAAAGCAATGTCATTGTTTACCAACAATCGACGATCTCTTTTATCTTCTTGGAATTTCTGACTGAAAAAAAAATTTATTTTGTGTATAATTAAATTAAGAAAATAATAATTTCATTGTTCTTTATTTTTAATTTTTAATTGAAATATTTAAATATTAAATACAACGAATCGCACTTTTTACTTAATTTATTATTATTATTATTATCATTAATATTTTTGTGTATTATAAAACTGGATTTTTAAGTTACGTAATTATGTTTCATAATATTTTCAAATCATTCAGTGAAGTAAGAAGCAGTTTGCATAAATACATCCTATTCTGTTTTATTATTATTATTATGACAATTCATAAAATCTGATGGTGTTAACAATTCTTAGAATTTTATATAACATTATAAATTATTTAATAATTTCAATTAAGTGAAAAATAATGTTTATTTTAATATACTTGCCTCTATAATTATATCTAATTACGCTATTAATAATAAATAAGTTATTTTTTAACCCGAATAAAACGGAAACCTGTCAAAACGGACTCGTGCCATTCCAGTTTACATAAGTTTTGTTGTATTAAAGTACTTAGTTATACAAATTCATGACAATTTCGAAGTAAAATAATTCATTAAATTATTTAAATAAATATATTTATTGTAATATATATATATATAATTTTTAATCAGTAGTTTTCGTATTGTGTTGTATTATTAACAGTTCGTGTTGCTAGAGCTTGACGGTGCTCTCGAGGATGGCACAATTGACACTCTTCATTCTCCGAACACTCTACGTGATGAAGATCGATTATTTTGGCTTTTATGTTAAAGAATATCTACTCGAAAATCTGTCCTGCTACGCTTCAATCTTTCTAAATTGTCCTCTTCTTTCAGGTTCCTCGTAAGTTTTCAGCAATAAGGTTGATTCACGACCTGATTTTCAATTTCTTTTTCTTTTTTTTTCTATACGAAATTTGAATAATTCGCCTCAGAATTTTATGAATTCATTAGCCATAATGATCAACGTACAAGGTTTTATTTATTCATTTATTTATTTAAATTTATAAAAATTTAATTAATTCGAAAATATATTCAAGAATCTAATTACGCTTAACGAATGACATTTTTTTTTTAATTATAATTTAAAAAATATTCTTTAAAATTTTGAAAATTCTTAGAAAAGAATTTTAGAATGTCAATTTTAATTGTGTAATAAAGTAGGATGTTTCGTTATTCAAAGTAACTCTTAGGAATTCATTTGAATAATAAAGAGAAATGAATAGGCTCACCCATATATATATAACCAGATCAGGTCATAAAGATGTGGGACAGGAGCAATTATCTGGGCTAATTTGACAATTAACTGATTGCACTTTCTATTAATAATGAAATGTTTACGTTTTAACCACGAAAATTTTATTAATAATAAAATAAAATTAAATAATGACGTTTCTAATTCTGTACGATAATTTCGACGATTACATTTATTATTGTCACTTAATATATGTTTAAATTCACATTATTTTAGCGTAGGGGAGATCGGGGCAACTTCGGCATGCGGGGCAAGTTTGTCAAGCGCTTTTTTTAAAAAACAAATTAAAAGGAGACTTTGGTTATAGGTTAGGCAGTTGAGTTTTATTGGTGGCTTGTTGAGTGTAGTGTTTTTATTGTTCTCCAACAAGCGTAGTTGAATTATCAAGCAAATTTTCATTTTCGTTCAATTCCATATAATATTTTTTTTCCATTTATATTGAATTGGCAGGTTTTGTTATAATTCCATGATAACAAAAGTTACTTTTCCTGTTAGAAGGATGTAACTTCAACTTATTCACGTGGCCAGATCGTGGCTTGGCATTCTGTTCTCAGGGTTGTACTTAATGTTTCGAAATCATGACTAGCGGGGTAAGATCGGCAACATAAAGCCACATTAGAAGCAAAGGATAAAAATCAAACAGATGATAAATGAAAACATGTTTGCATTTGTTATTCATGTATTCATGTCTTTGAACTTGCATTTCGTTCTAATAATATTAAATGGGTGTTGGATTTGTATTTCTTTGTTTTAATAGTGAATTCCAACTTATACATTGTTAATAACATAATTTTATATACGTGCCTATGTTGCCCCATTACTGTTGCCCCTATACCAGGGGCAACTTTAATAAAAATAATTAAAATAATTACAACTTTACAAAAAGAGAGAAGTTGCCGATCTTGCCCCTATACCCGGGGCAACTTCGTCAATTTCTCTCTTCTTGTAAAGTTGTAATTATTTTAATTATTTTTATTTCCAAACTGATTTTAACCAGTTCTATAGTAAGGTAACATTCCAATAGACAATATGCAAAGCTTTTTTTTCAGTTTACAGCAGTATTTATTACACAAAATTTAAGTAAAGCTTAACATGCCGATCTTGCCCCGATCTCCCCTATAATCAAACAGTATTTATAACGCTAATTATTGAATGTTAGTAAAAATTTTCTATTTATATATTCACTGTTTAATATTGCTTTAAACAATAATAATGGTGAATCAACAAAGTTAATTACATTTAACTACAGTAAACTAATTAATTTATTTCAGTTTTAATGGCTTTAACTTGCAGAAATAATAAGAGAAATGTGAAGTGAGTGAGAAGTTAGTTTGATATGATAGGAAGAATCATAAACCCCTTTCATTCGAAGAATCACAAACGATCCTTCTTCATATAGTCAAGTTGTACGTGAAAAGTAGAGAAAAAGTTCGATTTTGCAACATAAAAAAAGGGAATATTTAATTTTTCTAAGCTATTAAATGAAAGTAATGTGTGCAAATTCTGTTAGATTCTCATTAATTTTACTTAAACACACATTTAGCAAGGAGACAAAAGATGTTGGAAAAAATGATGTTGATAGCAGATAAAATGATATAGAAAATATAAGAGAAGTGTAATGAAATATTGGAAATCATAATAGAAAAAGTTACAGAGATAAAAGAAAAGAAAAATCACTTCCAAAGCAAAAAGAAAGAAGAAATGATAACAAGAAAAAAATAGTGAGAGGGAGAGAGAAAATTTATAATGGCAACAAAGTTATGAAGTTCGAAAGAAGATAGAAAATAAGCTAAATTAAGTGAAAGTACACTAGTATTTTATAATATACAATTTTGTAAGTATGCTGTGTAAGAAAAGAAAGTGCTTATTGAATTTTCGCGTTTTATACCGCGTAGAACAAGAGCTTTAAGTACGATCTACGTAAACAAAATACAGTGTTGTAATCTAGTATTGTCCATTTTCATGCTTGGTTGTATCTCAGTGTAAACAAGAACGTATAACAGGTCGGCGGAAACTAAGTTGGTGGGAAGCTATGTGTCAGGTGACAAGAATCGAAAGTGCTCAACTGGAAAGCATGACCCAAATACGAAACCGGATGTTTTCTATCTCTACATAATCAAAAATGTCGTGTTCTCTAAATTTGTAATTTAAAGTAAAATATATATATATATAATTTTTAATCAGTAGTTTTCGTATTGTGTTGTATTATTAACAGTTCGTGTTGCTAGAGCTTGACGGTGCTCTCGAGGATGGCACAATTGACACTCTTCATTCTCCGAACACTCTACGTGATGAAGATCGATTATTTTGGCTTTTATGTTAAAGAATATCTACTCGAAAATCTGTCCTGCTACGCTTCAATCTTTCTAAATTGTCCTCTTCTTTCAGGTTCCTCGTAAGTTTTCAGCAATAAGGTTGATTCACGACCTGATTTTCAATTTCTTTTTCTTTTTTTTTCTATACGAAATTTGAATAATTCGCCTCAGAATTTTATGAATTCATTAGCCATAATGATCAACGTACAAGGTTTTATTTATTCATTTATTTATTTAAATTTATAAAAATTTAATTAATTCGAAAATATATTCAAGAATCTAATTACGCTTAACGAATGACATTTTTTTTTTAATTATAATTTAAAAAATATTCTTTAAAATTTTGAAAATTCTTAGAAAAGAATTTTAGAATGTCAATTTTAATTGTGTAATAAAGTAGGATGTTTCGTTATTCAAAGTAACTCTTAGGAATTCATTTGAATAATAAAGAGAAATGAATAGGCTCACCCATATATATATAACCAGATCAGGTCATAAAGATGTGGGACAGGAGCAATTATCTGGGCTAATTTGACAATTAACTGATTGCACTTTCTATTAATAATGAAATGTTTACGTTTTAACCACGAAAATTTTATTAATAATAAAATAAAATTAAATAATGACGTTTCTAATTCTGTACGATAATTTCGACGATTACATTTATTATTGTCACTTAATATATGTTTAAATTCACATTATTTTAGCGTAGGGGAGATCGGGGCAACTTCGGCATGCGGGGCAAGTTTGTCAAGCGCTTTTTTTAAAAAACAAATTAAAAGGAGACTTTGGTTATAGGTTAGGCAGTTGAGTTTTATTGGTGGCTTGTTGAGTGTAGTGTTTTTATTGTTCTCCAACAAGCGTAGTTGAATTATCAAGCAAATTTTCATTTTCGTTCAATTCCATATAATATTTTTTTTCCATTTATATTGAATTGGCAGGTTTTGTTATAATTCCATGATAACAAAAGTTACTTTTCCTGTTAGAAGGATGTAACTTCAACTTATTCACGTGGCCAGATCGTGGCTTGGCATTCTGTTCTCAGGGTTGTACTTAATGTTTCGAAATCATGACTAGCGGGGTAAGATCGGCAACATAAAGCCACATTAGAAGCAAAGGATAAAAATCAAACAGATGATAAATGAAAACATGTTTGCATTTGTTATTCATGTATTCATGTCTTTGAACTTGCATTTCGTTCTAATAATATTAAATGGGTGTTGGATTTGTATTTCTTTGTTTTAATAGTGAATTCCAACTTATACATTGTTAATAACATAATTTTATATACGTGCCTATGTTGCCCCATTACTGTTGCCCCTATACCAGGGGCAACTTTAATAAAAATAATTAAAATAATTACAACTTTACAAAAAGAGAGAAGTTGCCGATCTTGCCCCTATACCCGGGGCAACTTCGTCAATTTCTCTCTTCTTGTAAAGTTGTAATTATTTTAATTATTTTTATTTCCAAACTGATTTTAACCAGTTCTATAGTAAGGTAACATTCCAATAGACAATATGCAAAGCTTTTTTTTCAGTTTACAGCAGTATTTATTACACAAAATTTAAGTAAAGCTTAACATGCCGATCTTGCCCCGATCTCCCCTATAATCAAACAGTATTTATAACGCTAATTATTGAATGTTAGTAAAAATTTTCTATTTATATATTCACTGTTTAATATTGCTTTAAACAATAATAATGGTGAATCAACAAAGTTAATTACATTTAACTACAGTAAACTAATTAATTTATTTCAGTTTTAATGGCTTTAACTTGCAGAAATAATAAGAGAAATGTGAAGTGAGTGAGAAGTTAGTTTGATATGATAGGAAGAATCATAAACCCCTTTCATTCGAAGAATCACAAACGATCCTTCTTCATATAGTCAAGTTGTACGTGAAAAGTAGAGAAAAAGTTCGATTTTGCAACATAAAAAAAGGGAATATTTAATTTTTCTAAGCTATTAAATGAAAGTAATGTGTGCAAATTCTGTTAGATTCTCATTAATTTTACTTAAACACACATTTAGCAAGGAGACAAAAGATGTTGGAAAAAATGATGTTGATAGCAGATAAAATGATATAGAAAATATAAGAGAAGTGTAATGAAATATTGGAAATCATAATAGAAAAAGTTACAGAGATAAAAGAAAAGAAAAATCACTTCCAAAGCAAAAAGAAAGAAGAAATGATAACAAGAAAAAAATAGTGAGAGGGAGAGAGAAAATTTATAATGGCAACAAAGTTATGAAGTTCGAAAGAAGATAGAAAATAAGCTAAATTAAGTGAAAGTACACTAGTATTTTATAATATACAATTTTGTAAGTATGCTGTGTAAGAAAAGAAAGTGCTTATTGAATTTTCGCGTTTTATACCGCGTAGAACAAGAGCTTTAAGTACGATCTACGTAAACAAAATACAGTGTTGTAATCTAGTATTGTCCATTTTCATGCTTGGTTGTATCTCAGTGTAAACAAGAACGTATAACAGGTCGGCGGAAACTAAGTTGGTGGGAAGCTATGTGTCAGGTGACAAGAATCGAAAGTGCTCAACTGGAAAGCATGACCCAAATACGAAACCGGATGTTTTCTATCTCTACATAATCAAAAATGTCGTGTTCTCTAAATTTGTAATTTAAAGTAAAATATATATATATATATAATTTATATTGGTTAATTAATTAATTATTTCGTGGAATTGATGTAAACATAACGATTGCTTTTAGTTTAATTTAAAAAAAAACACAGTTAATTTTTAGTTAGTACTATAAAAGATTTTTGCTATGTTTTAAACACTATTCAAGAAATTAATGCAAAATTTCTAGCAAATTATAAAAATATTTTAAAATTCTTCGTTAAATTACATTATAAATAATGCTTATTTTCGTATCGTCGAATATTCGCGAGTTATAAAAAACATAGTTTAAAATTAATAAGAAAACCGAAAATAATAGAAAAAATGTTGATAAAACATTGTTAAAGTTAGAATATTGTGTTCGGGGGAGGAAGGAAAAAAGAAAAGAAAAATAGTTTAAAAGAAAATGAAAAGTCAAAAATAATAGAAAAGGTGTAAAAGATAGAATTGCTAGAATGGATAAAAATAGACAAAAAGAAAAATAACAAAGACTTAGAAAACACGAGAAAGAAAAAAAAAAGGAAGAAGAAGAATAGAAGAAAAGATCAGAATTTTTTTTATTGCTCTCTTCTAAAAAAACTTCGATTCTTCTAGCAGTTTTTAAAAACAGAGAAAGAAGAATCAAAGTAGTAAATATCAGAAACAAAAAGAATTACACAATGTCAAAATTACGAAGGTGTCAAAAATCATCCTTTGTACATTAGAAGGCAATTCTTTTTTTTTGTATCAGGAAAAAAAAGATATATATATAAACTCTAACTCGATATCTAAAATCGAATTCTGAAGGAAAGAAAAAAAAAACAACTTAAAATTGTGTAAAAGAATGAACGGGAGTAAATTCCAATTAATCGAGTCGAAGAGCTTCACTTTATGAACTTTTCTGAATAAGTTGTGCATCAAGAAACTTAAGCGCAAGTTGTGTTAATTGACTTGCCACTGTACATTGACGTCAAAGCTACAAGAGTTAACAGTTTATCTTTCCTTAATAGACTATTGATCTCATTACAACAGCTACAAACATCAATTGCTTTCTTCAGACGAGCCGGTAGCCATTTTTATCAATGTCCTCTTCCTCTGTATTACAAAGTGTTTAGTATTTTATACCACTAAATATTCGTAAATCTCCAAGCGAAAATTGCAGAAGTTTCGTTAAATAAATTAATTAAATTTTGTCATAAAATTTAAAAGGAAAAAATTTGCATATCAATCGCTTAATCATTAAAAATTCTCAAATAGAAAAGAAGATTGAAGGAGATAAATTTAAGACGAAATTTACGAAATTTAAGACGAAATTTATCCATTTATAAAAAAAATAAAGCGATTTTAATAAGTTTAAGGTTTATTTTTTCAAATTTAAATACAATTTTTTAATGTTTAAACACGGGAATTTTAAGTAAATATCTTCTGAGAATAATCGTCGAAGGGTAGATTTTGGTTTCTGTATCGAATTATCTTGACTCGACAAAAGTTACAAGATAAAAGCATTACAATTTTCGATTAGAAACAACATAAATCAAAATTGATGGAAGTTATTGGATAATCACATTTTTATACGATAATCATCACCCTTTTCTGTTGGATTTTCTCTTATCAGTTTTTGTTATCATAAACTGACAAAAGACATTTATTTTATTTCTGATATAACTCACGGTAATCTCAAAGAAAATAGAAATTTCCTTTGGATCTCTAATAAATATAGCTTGTGACAGGGGGGAGAAAGAAAAGAGGAAGGAAAGAAAGATTTTCAGAGGCTTTATTCTCTGTATTTTCAATCATGTAGTTATATCTTTCTCATTTGCATCAAAATAACTTTGATGCCCCCTCCTTGAAAAATCTGTTACTAGTTCCTCTTCCATCCGTGATTGCATTATTCAAATAATGTGATTCGAGTATTGCTTTTATCGATATTGAAGATAGGACCATGTCTCAAATAACTTCTCAATAGTTTTCGCTCCAGTAAATGTCTTCAAACAGTACAGTTTGACATGAGAAAGATATTCGGAAATTCCTCTGTTTCTTATTCTTGTGGATTCAATCGTGAGATGTTTCGTATATATTTGTATAAGAGATATATGGTACCGTGTGATATAAACAACTTCTACCAATATAGTTTTATATAAAATATGGTAAAAAGGTTGAGCATATAACTTACCACGATAGTTGATACAGAATTTGTTGTATATTCGCATATTATATGGCCTGTACTTTATATTCCTCACTTATCCTTTTCGGATTGTAATAAAATTATTTTAAAAAATACGGTCAAACCTCTGAACAACGACCATTTTTTATAATGGTCGTTGTTTAGAAACTATTCTGTATGCATTTCTATTCGAATTTCTGAAAAAGTGGCCGCTGTTTAGAGGTGGCCGTTATTAAAAGGTCCACTGTATTTAAGAAACTATATACAAAACTTGTAATATTATTAATTGTAATAATAAAATAAAACCATTTTTTGATAATATTTTAATATAAACAGTTCAGTTATTGTGTTTTTTCAGCTTCCAATAACGTAGATACGCTTACATTCAGCTTTAAACACCTTTAAATCTAGACACATTTAATTGTTAACCACTTTTAAACATATTTTCTTTATTTAAGTGTATTATAAACAGATATGCTGTGTTAAATTTACATCAAAAGACAGGTTAAAACGTTGAAAATTTCATTATAAATCACAAAAAGCTCAGTTTTTTTCATGTTATATTTGACACAATACTTACATTATACACTCGAAGTATTTCGAGTTTTGTGTTTACTCGTTACTTTAAATGTAATTTTATTAATTTTCTTTGCTCGAATCTCGAATATACTTACACAATTGATCACAAATGCCAGAATAGAAATTACTAATTAAGATTTCCTAGTATATTAATGCACTTACAACGTAAATGATTACAAGTTTGTATACTATCTAACACATATAAACTATTAAATTAAACAAACTTCAGAATTATCACAGCACTTCAATATGAATCCATATAAACTTGTATTTATCTCTTGTGTAATTTAATCAGTAATGTTTACCTAAAATTACATATATTTACCAATAACCCAACAATCTTTACTACCACAAATATCAAGCAATTAAAGTAGAAAATAGGATATAAATTCATTAAATGTTTACTTAAGAAATGAATGTACAATTAGAAGTCAACAATACACATAATACAGGGCATAAGCTAAATGAGCTTCAGATTAAGGCCTCCAGTTATGAATCTATGAGGGCCTCACAGTTTTTCATGTATCATTATTTGATAGAGGGATATAGTCTGCTATGTGCTACAGTATAAAGTAACAACAGTATATATATATATATAGAGAGAGAAGAAGCATATTATATGCTGCATACAGAGCCATATTGTTGTGGCTCTAAACATGTGAAAAACTGTGAGGCCCTAATATATATAGGCCTATATATATATATATACAATACATATACATATAGACAGAGAAACATAATTGTAAAAAAATTTCTTAATTATTGAATTAAATTAATTATTTTAATTATAATAATTAAATTTATTGTGCAGGTAAAGTTATAAAATTACAAATTTATCACACGAGATGGCGATAGAAGTAATTTAACATTAATTTTTCTTTTTTTTAATTTTTTTAAATATACATTTTTTCCCCTTTATAATTAAATAAAATAAATGTAAGAAAAGTAATTTTAATTAAATTATTTTTTAAAATCATTTTATAAAAGTTTTTAAGCGTTAAATTACAGGAAAAAAAAAACTGCAAAGATGTTTTACTTTATAAACTGTATTAAGGAACGCTTTAATTGCTTTTCCCCCTCTTACAAATTTAATTGTGTTAATTAATAATTAATTAACATTAATTGAAAATTAACAACAGTATTAAAGTGAACGTCGCTTAATTAATATTCTAATAGTGTTGTTATTCAAGTATCTCGAGGATAATTTAAATAAAATGAAGAAGAGAAATCTCTGAAAAGAAGGAAAAAAATTACTAAATTACATGTATAAAAGAATGAAGAAAAGGAGTTAAAAAAATAATGAATAATATAATATAAAAGTTTAGTTTTTAAAAGAGAATTTAGAATGAATATTTTTAGAAAAATTCCATCAACTAAAAATCCTGGAATTTCAAAAATAAACAAAGGAATTCGTATATATATATATATTTTTTTTGTGATTTTTTTAAAAAAAATAAATTTATTTCAGGGAAGAAAATATATAATAGTGAGAAAAATAACTTAGTTAAATATTTTTAAAACATATTTTTATACCCGAAAAGTCAAATAATATAAGCTGATATTCATTAAACACTTGGGAAATTAATTTATAAAATCGATAAAAATCGATTTTATAACATTAAATAATAATATTTAATCAAGACAAAGAGATTAATTAATACGATTTGCTTGTTTATTGTTAATGTTATTGTGTGATTAAAGTATTTGAATATTGTGAATCGCGGTATGTGTGTGTGTACTAATACACAAGAGTATTGTACAATAACACACTACAGTTCTAGTGTTATTGGAAGAAACACATCGTGCCATCTGTCGATTATATTTTTAATGGATTTATTTTATTATAATAGGCCTATATATAAATTGTATTGTTATAAAGCTATTAAACTTCGATTCGGCATCTCTGAAATTGGTGCTAAATCGAGTGAGGAGCTAAACTGAACTACCCAAAACAATAAGAAGTAGATCTATTGAAATCTATACACAAGTTCGGGGGGAGTTTGAAAGTCACGTGAATTAACAAAATCGTACCCATATACTGAAAAGTTCTCTGTTTAAAGGGAAAATTCGTTCACGAATATTCATGAGAATGGCGCTAATTAGAAGGGGCTAAATCGACATTAAACGTACATAAAGTTGCAAAGTAGCATTGTTAGATAAAAATCTTTAAGTCGTTGATACAAGACGACGAATTAATATATTTGTTAAATTAAATAATAATAATTAGAACAATTTGACTTTGAAATGAAATAGGCGAGATTTATCACAAGATACAGAAAAGTATCAGAAAAGAATCTTTAACATAATTGAAAGAGGATAAAGGATATTAAATAAGTAATAGGATCTTTGAATATTGTCGATTGTACAATTGATAGAAATCTTAAACGAATTTATCAAGAGTAGAAAGAAGAATAAATCAAGGTTAGAAGTAGATTGATAGAAGTGGTACGGTACAATTACGTTAAAGTAAACGATCAAAGTATCTAAACGTCCATAATGGATCCAATCTATCACCGACAGGTACACTTGACATTGAGGAACACTTGGCTCTATTCTATGAACTACATTCGTCCGTTTGTCTTCTAGAACCGGGAAAAAAAAGGGAAAGAAATTTTACTTCTCTATTTGTATTTGATAGAATATAACACTTTAAATCATTCTAATAAGAATTATCCATCAAGATTTAATATAGAACTTTACATTGTAACGTTTGATGGATAGCAAAGGAGGACGAGCAGTTTCTTCTTCTTTTCCTATTGTTATGCTCTTTCTATTCTACTCCGCATCAATAATGCTCGGATATTTTAGAAGAAGTAAAAGATTCTAAAACTAGTAAAACGTGGAAAATGTAAAGATTAAAAATTTAGAACTATTTCCGTAAAAAAAAAAGTAAGAATAAAAATGTAATTCTTTCGTTTTCGATTCGAGTATTTCAAATGGAAGGAACGTTTCGTATTTTAGACTTATTTACGGAAATTTTAAGGTAAATTTTCTCGAATTTTTTAAAATATTAAAAACGAAATATCACTTAAAAATTTGAAATTTATAATTAATTTCTTAAAAAATATATTTAAAAAATTAGAAAAAAAATGTGTAACTAAAGGATTAAGATATGCTTTTATTCTAAAATTTTCCTTTAAAAAAATATTATAAAATTAACTAAACAAAAATTAAACGCTTATAGGGTGGACCAAAAGTCAGTTAACCGTTGTAAAGACTAAATTTGCTGTCTTATATATAAAAAAAATTATTATTATTTATAAACTTTATAAACAAAGTCTTATATTTCTTCTTCAATACGCAAATTATGATCCTTTAACATATTTTAATTAACTTTTTACATTCACTACTATATCTGGGAAGGTGTAGGGCCTACAAATAAAAGACATTATTAATTGACTTTTGGGCCATCATGTACTTATATACATATTCAAATGCACTGATTTATATACTAACTTACTTTCTGAAATTTGGAATGTGTTATAAACTATTTAATAATTGTAATTTATTATTTATAATAAGAAAATCAATCAGAAATATGAAACAAAAAAGAAAAAAAAATCAGAAAATTGACTACCAATCCTGTTGAACTTATGAGACGAGAGTAAAGCAAGTTAAAGAAAAATCAAAAGATTAGATGCAAATGAAAGACATTCTTCATTCTTTCATCCACACATTCAGAAAAGAGGATAAATAAAACTTTTCTCTAGAATTGAATCTTTAATATTATAAAATGGTAAAAGATGTCGAAAAGTAACCAGAAAGGTTTCAAATAGATTTATGCATCCACTTTTCATCTGAATATTGCATTTCTTCATTTTCTATCAAATAAAAAAAGAAAAGAAAAAAAAAAACACCAGAAAACTCGAAGAAGAAGAGGAAGAAGAAGAAGAAGATGAAAGAAAAAAAAATTTGCAGATGGCGTAAGGATGAAAAACATCCTGAGATTTTATAAAAACTATAAAAAAAAATAACAAAACTATCATAAATCAAAATGCTTCAATTATGGCTCGACACAAACTCCTATTAGTTTTTATAAACAGGATACAATCTTATGCATTTATAAAGAAAAAAATTATTGTTTATTTTTATTTAAAGGCAAGACATTTTACTCTTTATTCATAATTATTAAGTAAATAAATTATTGTTTTTTAAGTAATTAATGGAGAAGAATGAACGTCGTACATACTTCAATTAGGATGAAGTCACCTTTTTTTTTAAAAAAAAAAACATAAATTGGATAATCTTAATTAGAAAAGTAACATAACTTTTGATCTTTTCCTTTAAAAAATAAAAGGAAAAAAATATATCTAAATTTGTTTATAAACACGTAAAAAATAAATTTAAATATCTTATAATATAAATTTAAACTTGGTCTACGAAACGAGTTCCGTTTTAAACAAGTTTTAACGTAATTATAATTTATGTTAATTAATTTAAATCTTTAATATATTTAGATATTTATATAAAACTTTTATTGGATTAATAATAAATATGGAATATTATAAAAGTATGATTGACAGATTTGATCCAAGTTTTCATTTGTTATGCTCTGCAAATCATGCATGAGACACGATATGGATAGACATGTCATACTTATCCTTCAAAAATATAGAATAACTTTAAGTTTTATCCAGTTATCTCGTATCTTTTTACCTTAAAAACTTTTAAAAGATACGATTTAACATAAATAAAATAATATATTCTAACACATACATATAGCCTATTATTTATAAGGGTCGAGTAAATCCCAATAAATGCGTTTATTCTTTGTTAATTTTACTTATTGTAAATGCTAATAATACATTAATAAGCAAATAAATCTCAACTTAAACATCAATAAGTTATTAATATATCGTTAATTAATTAATTCCATTTAGGATTTAATTAGATTAATTATATAAATTATATATTAATCACTTGATCTGAAGAGCATATTATGAGATTTAAACCTATATTTATGATAATTATAATGAATTATTATTGTTTAATATATGTAATTTAATATTATATTTAAAATTCAATTCTTTTTTTTAAACGAATTATTAAATTTTATTGTTTTAATTTATAAAATTTGCTCACTTTTAACTTTAGTATTAGCCTACTTCTTATTAAGAATTACTAGATACATTGGTTAACTGACTTTTAGGCCACCCCGTATAATATATTTAATAATTACACATTCCATTTATTCAAATGTTCAATCATATCTATCACGTTTTGATCAAATTTTCAAAGGAAACACATTGTTCTAAGTTCAGTTTACGATTGGTATTCACGGGTGTAACTAAAACACATGGAGAAACCACCACACTAGACACGTTTAACTGACTTTTGGGCCGCCATATATATTTTTAAAACTCGAATAAACATTTTAAATTGTGTTACGTAGAAAATATTCTAAAAAAGTTTGTAAAAATTGATGCAATAAAACGTAAAAGCTTCGAATTAAAAAATAAATTTACGTTAAATTCAGTTTGATCTTTACGTAAAATATTTAAATGGAAGAAGGTAGAAAACACTTAAAATTTAGAATAAAATAATGTTTTTTTTTTTATAAAGAATTATATATCCATAAATATTCAATGAATATTCACAATTTTATATTATTTTAGAAGAAATTTTTAAAATAATTTCTTTATTTCTGAGAGATTTTATCTATTCTTAGGATCTATTCTTAGGAACTTAAAGTGATAAATTGGCTCCTTCTTAAAATATTTTTAAATAAAAATAAATATTAATTAAAAATAAAAATATATAATTTTTGGCTTTTAAAAGTTACGATATTGTTTTAGAATCGTGTTTATATTTTATTTTATTTTTTAAATTTATTTAGTATATGTTGAAATATTCTTAAAGCGCTACTAGATTCTTGTTTTCGTCAAGATTTCTATTTGGTTAGGGAGATTTTCACTTAAATTATTCAGTAAATATTTAAAATATATTTTAATTCGAAGGTCAGTCGAGTAAAATTTTAAAATCTTGTTGAAGTATACTCAATGTAGCATTTAAATAAGTTTAAAATAAACATTGAAACAATATTACACGTTAAATAAATTTAAATAGGTTGACGAATATAAATATTTTTCAAATATAAATATAAAAGAAATTCTTTTTATCTGCTTATTTTTATAATATAAAAAAAATATTCGAATTTAAATTTTAAAAGAATTATTTCTTTATTTTTATCGCTATTAATTTTAATAAATAATAATTAAACAAATTTTGAATTTTTCGTAATTTCTGATTCTTTTAGAACTAGATTTGTCTCCAGAGTCTATATAGCTTAGGGCCTCACATTTTTTCGTATATCATTATTTAGTGAAAGGAAAGGGCCTGTTATATATTATAGCTTAGGGCCATAACAAGTATAAGTCTAGTACCGGATTCACCCTATCTGTTCAGAATCTTACTGAAATCTCTTCTTTTTCTAATCTTCTCACTTCTTTTTTTTTCAGTTTAGTTCCTTGAGTAGATTCTCTCCCCTAATAATATCAAAATCTTAAGATTTAGATATATATTTATATAATTTTTAATACTTTTATTTTACTTATTTTACTTAAGGTTTTAAAAAATCGATAATGCACTTTGTTAAAATTTAGAAAAGTAGTTTAAAATATTTTTCGAAATGCTGCAGTAATTGCGTTTATTAAGAGTTCTGTTTCCAAGAAACAAAGCGTGTCACATCGCATCACGTTTCATTCTATCCGATTTTGATCTTATCTTTCCTTCTTTCATCCCTTCTTTGTTGATATATATTACGTCCTCTCTTCTTGGCACCGTTTTTGAAATTGTATATTGTGAAAACACCACTCAAATCAGCACCCAACCATCAAGAATCAAGAATTCGATCGCTAGGTTGACGTTTCCAGCAACGAAAAAAATCCCTTTCCATTCAAATTTTTGGTAATTATAAAAGAAAATTTCATTTAGAAGTTATTTCTGTATTTCATCATGAATAACTGAACTAAATATTACAGGAATTGAACGAATATTTTTACCTAAAAATACGAATATTTAGCATGGTCTAATGATAAAAATCGAGAGTTTATCAAATTTTATTATAATGCAATTAAAATTATTGTGGCATCGTCACGATTCCGAGCTGAAATTTTTAATCTATTTAATTTAAAATATACGCTCTCGATCTCAAATTAGCAGTGGCTTGCCCCTGTACATCATACTTTTCCTTATAACAACAGAGACATGCTAGTCATCTAACTTCGTTTCGGAAAAATTTTTTGAATTAAAATCACATGACTTCCGGTATAGCCCAGAAGTTCATATATAGTTAATTAGGGCCTCCTTCCTCTGAGCTTTCTATATATAGTCTCGGCTTTCATCTATCTAACACCGTTCTCAAGATTAAGGAAGAATAGTGACACGCAGTGGTATATAGGTCTATATTTTTTAAAAATTTCAGCCCAATATTTTAATTATTTCAATAAGTATTTTGAAACTGCAATGTTTTTTATATCAACCAGTATAGTATCTGATAGTAAATAACTTTATTTCTTCCGGAATTAACGAGTAAATTGCATACGATACGAAAAGAGTTAAGGAAATTTATTCGAATTGATGCGATAACATTTAGAAGCGACTGCTTGGAAAATAGAGAGATTTTTTTTATTTTATTTAAATCTTGCAATACCAATTGTTTAAACTTTGTTGTATAACATTTGAATAAGAGAAAACAACCTTATTAAAATTTATCATCCGAAGAGAAAAATGATTTTTAATCAGATTTAAGAGACGTAAAGTTTATAAACTTGGCAACGATATTACATGATTTATCTGTTGAAATTTAACTATTTCTATATTTTGTAGAACAATTCAATTCGCAAATTTTAATTGTTATTGACATCACTGCCATGCCTAGGGACAGAATAATCAACTGTTTCACCTAGCAGCCATTTTGTTAAAATTTGATTTTTCTTTTTCTTTACAAATTAAATAAATCTCGAAATTGAAATAAACTTAAAGAAAATTTAAATTAAATGTAGATTAATGTGAAAATTAATTGAGAATTAAGAAAGTGATAACTAAACATTTACTCAGAAATCTATGAAAGTTTCTTTGCACTCAAAATTCCGAGTACTTTTTAGACAGTTTAATTTGTTTTAATATCTTTTTAATGGTATACAATTAATTTAGTATACAGAGTAATTCGAGTCTTCATACGAAACACTGACCATCCGAAAGGACAAGCTTGTGATGCGTTTGTGAACATAATATCAGACGTGTTAACATGGTATTCACAACGAGTGAGAGGAAAGCATTCATACGTGCATTCAGTTAAATGGCATTCATATATGTCATATTCTGTGTGACTTATAAGTGAATGTATGACGAGACGAACCCTTGCTTATGTGTAGAAACTTTAGAATCACCCAGTATTTTTAATTACTTTGATTAATTTATTTGTATGTCCTACCAAGGAACTTCATAAAGATGATTTTACTAATGTTACGGTTTGGTTTTTTTTAATGGTTTTCAAGGTAAAATAATTCAGTTTATTGTATGTGAAAAAAAATAATATAGTCATGAATAAAGAAAAACTTCGTGATGCAAAGCAATTATTAGAAATAATATTTAGATTTCCGATTGAAAACTAGCCTTGTTCTTCGGGAAGATTTATCATTATCGATGTTTTAAGTATGTGCCAAACGTTTCTTTAAAATGAAAGAAAGCACGAAACTTTTAAAGAAACAGTTATTGACAGAAAAATATAAAAGAAAAAGATTGAAAAACAAAACAAAAATTGCAAGGAATTGATCTTTGGCAGACTATAAAATGTATTACTTTTGATGAAATTCAATGTAAAGTACAAGAAAGTAGGGCATATGTTGTGAAAAGAACAGATGGAGTTATTCATGTAAGCAATATACAACAGGTATCAAAATTTCCTCCAGAAATAATGTTTTGAGCTGTTTCAATGTGGCCAAACCTGAAATTTTAATATATATCGAATAAAATGTGAATAATAATAGATAGGAAGAGCATTAAACAGTACATTGTTATCTGTTTTTGAGTCAAACAAAAGAGTTTTTTTAATAAGGAGTCTTGTTATAAGGTATAAATAAAAATAAAACTTTTTAAATATAATTAAATAATTGAAATATTTGATAATTTCTCTTAATATTAATACTATAAAAATTTGTTAAATATAATTAAAACCACCTTTTGAGTTCTTCCATAAAAAATACATACATATATCAATTTTGGTTATGTGTTAAAATTTATTGTGAAATTGTATGAAAAAAAAATACATTTTATTATAAATTTTTAATGCCAAAATATATTAAAGAAGTAATAAAATTAAAGAAAAATTTGTTGCCCAACTAGGAATGGCATTATAATGATAATTTTCGTACTTAATGATGAACACGTTTCAATTCCATACATCATTTTTGTAGATCCTGAAGATTCATTGCATCAAAAGAGAACTAAAAAATAGAGAATTTGAAATTTAAAACTGTCATTATCTTCAACATACTGTAGTAAGAAATAGATAGCAGGATTAAAGATGATCCATGTTCATGCTGATCAAATAATGTTAGATAGTAAGAAAGCAGAATGTATAAAGAAATTCAGACTTAACAGTATCTCAGTATTGGAAAAATACCTTCTTTAGAAGAAAGCCAAATCCATTCTTCATAATGTAAATTCGCTAGTTTTTTGGAATATAAAAAGGTAGTATTATCTACGAGAGTTATGAGATCGCTGGTAAGTATTATGTTAAATTAGATTTTACTTATTCCCAACTCTAACTATCTTTTGACTATCTTTCAAAATCTGTAATGCCTATTATCATTTTGATGGTAACATCATCAGTGCCATAGACATTTATTTTGATTTATAGGAAAGGTTTTTCTTTTGTAAGAGGATAAGAGTGTTAACTCGTTGCTTGAAAAAGTGTATGAACTTGAGAACTATCAAGAAATAATCTTTGTATACTTACTTTCACCCGTAGATTTATTCACAATTAATTGCGAACGAAATCGCTTCTTTATTCGTAGATAAATCCAACATATAGATAGGAAAAAAGTGTTTTACTGGAATAAAATCAAAATTGGTTTCATGTTACCGAAGAACGTGGGCCAAATATATTTATTTCTGTTTTCGTCTAAAATTATTTCATTAATACAGATATCTATTAATGGTTTATATATTGGAGTTTGCACTTGAATAATATTTACTAACATATTGATTCGTTTAGTTATTAAACGAACGTGATGTTTTATACATGACTACCCTCTATATGTATGTATAAATATATATATGTTCACACAACACATACGTATGTACAAAGACATATTTACAACGAAGATTCCAGTATATACTTTTGGAATTTTATCTTAAATATATATAAAAGAAACAAGAAGGTTTGGTTTGATGAGTTACGACAGTGCAACACATGGGCGATCTGCCAAAGGGGATGCCTCCCTGAAAGACTTTCAATGGAAAATTGACTCCTATTTAGGTGTTATACACATGACCAGTGTTCATTGGTTTTATACACTTAATTACTAGGGAGCAGAAACAAAAATAATCAGAACTAAATGTAAAATTATTTTGTTATTTAAAACATAATAAATAATTCAGAAATACAAATAATTAAAATTTTATATTATACTCAATTTTTTTTTTAATTTTCATTTAAAAAAAAACTAAATTAAATTAAAATGAATATAACGATTTCAAAAGAATAGAATTAATGTATTTACAAATTCTTATTGCATGTAAACGAAAGCTTTCTCTTTATTAAATGTTAATTATTAACAAAGGATGAAAAGTAATTCTGCTTAATAAAGAGAATGACTTTAAATTATTTATTAAAATTGTAAATAAATCAGATATTTAATGTATTATGTATTAAAATGTTTAAAATCATTAATTATAAATGCTTCATTACAAATAGAATAAACAAAAATATAAGTAATAACTTCATATATTCTACCAATTATTCATTTTTCATATTAAAACTAAAAATAATTAAAATTAAATAGTTTTTCACTTTTTAATTTAATTTTTAATTTGTTCAAATATTGAACATTATTGTTATTTACATGTGTATATTTCATAACTGTTTCCTCCCTGTGAGCATTAAGAGAGCATTTTTCCATACTTGCCATGGGTTCGGTTAGGCCCTGAATAGTGAGGAATGGGGCCTGTCAGATTTTCTATGAAACATTCCTGGAGAATTTCGACCAATGCGGATTCCATCTCGGATCCCCAGAACGTTATCCGCCTCAGCCACCTGGTATAATTCCAATAAAGTATATTAAAGTGAACATCATATATACAGAGTGGTACCTATGTTTGTCCTGGAGGAAAAATTACTCAAAAAGTACAAATGCAATTCAATTTAAATTAAATTAAATTATTTGAGTAGTATAAGGACCACAAAATACAATTTTCAAAATTTTTGTCCTCAGACACAATAAAATTCTGTGGGAGTTCGTAAAATTGGTCAATAATACGGTGTCTGACCACTCCTGATTGAGTTGTCAGACACCACCATATTCATCAAGAGAAAAATATGAAGATTCTCTATTGAAGACAAACCTTATTACTAGTTGCTCCACATTGAAAAATTTAGATGGTTTAAGTCGGGATTATATATAGATCATTTGACACCACTTCCAGCCTTTTCCGATGCCTCTAGAGTTATCAATCTCAACAAAATACAGTGTTTATTCTTTTGCATAGATGTACAAAGTGTGCTCCAACTATCCCATAAACACCAAAACACGTTTTTCTAACAAATCTGTTCGAAAAATTACAGTATTATCCCGCCAGAACATACATATATCTCACCCTTATGTGAAACAATAGACGTATTCTGAAGAGGAAGAGAAGATATATGCAACCACTTATAAGACCAGTAATTAAAAATGAACGAATAAATAAAATATACCTTAAAATATATATCTTATATATATTTTATACATTCATATTTATAAAATTTTAAATTTTTTACCATTTTCTATAATTTTCCCCCTCTAGAAATATAATTTATTGATGTAATTCAAAAGTAGTAAATCAAATTTAAACCATGAATAATTTTTTTTTTTTTTTTTGCAAAAGCAGAACTTCTAAATTAATTTTAAAAGCTAATATTTTATGATAAGAGTAAAATGATCATAATTTAAAAGTTTTTCAAATAATAAATTACAAAATTAATTTTCTTTCAAGATTGACTGAATTCATTTCTATCTTCTCGTTTATTCCGACTCGAAAGTACTTTCGAATTTTTTATTAAAAACTATATAAAATTCAATTTTTCGAATATTTTAATGTAGAAAACTATATAAAATTCTTTTTCCTTTTATAATATTTAATAAAACAGAAAATATTCTTTAACATCGGAAAAATATATTAATATTTTTTACTAAGAATAGCCGGACAATGTCAAATTTAAGTTATTATTTGATCCAATATAAGATTTCAATCCGGTTTTTTTCTAATATAAAAAATATTTACATTATTCTACATTATATATATACAAATTTTAGTATTATTTCTACTTAAAAAACTAAAAGAAATTCCATATTTTTGTCTGTATTATAAATAAAAAAGCAGTTTTAATAAAGATGTAAATGACTGTTTAATAAAGAATTTTTTAGAACTTTTACTAGTAAAATGCTTTTTTTAAAAAAATCTTTACATTTTATATCTTTATATTCTTACAATATTAAAACAATTTACATTTTTATAATCTTATAAATTTTATAACTTTTTCCATAAAAAAGGATTTTAAATTTGAATTTTTTCTCGTTCAAATATTTTCTCCGAATTTTCAGCTGTTGAGTAGGAAAAAAATGCAATAAAATTTAATATTTTAAAATATAATTACGATATTAAGTTTCCCATATTTAATATATTTTTAAATACTTAAAAAAATATATAAAAATTTCACGTTTCTTTATCAGAAGGAAGTCATTTTCACATGATAAAAGGAAGGTTACAAATTATTCAAGCTTTACTACTCGTCAACATCCGCATCATCATCTACGAAATGAAAGGAGAAGAAACCCATAATAAATAAAATAAATAAATAAATAGAAAAACAATTTTAAGTGAATTATACTATGGTTCCTTCGATTTTTTCCCTTCAAAAGGCTTTAGTAGAAAGACACTTGACATCAAGCAGAACTGCCATTCATGACAGTTTCGACATATTCTGTAGAGTGGACTCTATTGATTATAGAAATCAACTAAAGGAAGAAAAGGTGCTTCTGTATTTCGAATAAATCAGGAGGAGGGATTGCATTCTTCAATGCTCTTGATTGATAATAGACGGTTGATGATCTTCTTTGAGTGCGACGCCAAACACAGCTGAAGCAGTAATGTTTTAAAAATAGAAAGGAGGAAATTACTCTCACTATACTTTTTTTATTTTCTTTCCCATGTTTTCTACAGTAGTTCTACCGAATTTCACCTCCAAATCACTTTAAAGTGAATACGTGTTTATCACGCCTTCCACTTTCTAGTCATGTTTTAAGAGTTTTTAAAAAATAAAACTAAGTGAAATATTATGAAGATAGGAAGAAGACAAGCTGATGCTTTTCATTTTGAAAAATTAAGTTGAATAAACATCATGAATAAAAAGGAACATCTACATTTACAAGAGAAATTTTTAATTTATCCAGTTTTGATTAATTGTAAGACTACGAGAATGTCGTAAGTTAGTAAAATGGCTGCTATCAGTTTTAAGTGAATGACACTTAAAAATTGCTTTTTAACATATAAGAATAATATATGTTCTTTCTCTGTTTTACATAATTGTTTCTGTTTTTCTATTTATAAAATTTCGTTCTTGATATATTTTTCTTTTCTTGTATAAAATTGCCTTTGTTGTAGGAACAAATCATTCAAACATCCTGACTAAAAACAAGAAAATGAATTGATTTATAGCATTTTTCTCACCAGTTTCTTAAAAATTTGTTGATGATTTTTATGAATAATAAAAAGAATTTAAGACTTTATTAAACATTAAATTTTAAGAAACATCTTACTAATTAACAGCATCTTATATGCTTCTTATAATTAAAAACAAATGTTTAATCTACAATTCTATTTTTTATGGTTACATCGAATTAAAAGATTATTACTTGATTTTCTTATAAGAAGATAATTATTTTGTGAAAAAGAAAAGAAAATATAATTAACAGAATCTTTGATTTATTTTCTTTTATATTGCAGATAAATATAAAATAAAATTAGTTTCATGTTTATGTGCCAATAAAATAAGTACATTAAACAACGATACTTCTCTTGTGATTATTTTCCTTCATTGTCTGCTTGGATTGTTCGATTAAAAAAAGTTGTAAACTGATAAATATCAATTGTACACGTTCATCCGAAAACCTTCAAATATAAAGTTTCTTTTCCCCCCTTCTTTTTTCTTTGGAAATAAAAAGATATATATAAATTTGCTGTAAAGCTATTTTATATCTTTTTCTTTTGCTTCGAATTTACAAAGAAAAAAAAAAACAGGTAAATAGTATTGATTCTATGGCATTTAGGCACTTACCCAAATCATCTCTAGGCTAAAATCCAAAATTCAAGAATTGGACACAATTTCTATACTTTGTTTCTCTTGTTTTCTTAACATAGTTTTGGAAAGGATCCAAATAAAAAATATTTAAAAAATAAAAATAAAAATTTGATAAACTTCAGGTCCATCACAGACATCAAAAATGACTCCCTTTCTTAGAAAAATATACATTGTTCGTTTTTTTCCTCCATCTTTCTTCAGATTCAATTCTAATTCTTTTTTTTTAATGATATATGAATTATCTAATTTTTTGATTCTGTTTTAAATGCTAATTTTGAACAGTAGCCATTTCATTTTTATTTGATTATTTTCTTTTTATTTAAACTTTGAGACGTTATTCTTTCAGCTGTATTTGACATTGATACGAAAGAAGATCAACAACCTTCTATTATCAGTCAATTCCTCCTCCCGGATTATTCAAAAAACTGGAGCACCTTTTCCTTCTCTGACTGATTTCTACAATCAATAGAATTCTTCTGAAGAAAATGTCGAAAGTGTCATGAATGGCAATTCTGCTTGAATCGTTGTGTCAAGTGCTTTTCCTATGGAATTTTTAATAAAAACTGACAGAAGAGTTACATTATAATTCAGTTCAAATTGTTTTATTACATTTTCTTCCTCTCTCATAGGAATTTTTTTCTGTTTTTTTTTAAATTCTAGTGCATTAAAAATGATAATAATTTACTTTAAAACCTAAAATTTAATCTCGGTATTGGCCAATGTTTAAAATTCCTTCCAGCACACTTTTAAAGTACAAATCTCTTGATATTTAAACAGGAAAGCTTTATGCACGTTTTAATGGAAATTTACGTCTTAGAAAACACTTCGACGTTTGTGAAAAGTTTAAGAAGATGCAAGGAAAATGTTAAAATCAATCGATTTTTAGTAGAAATTAATTTGATTACTTGGCTTTTAAAAAATTTTTGTACTTAAGTAAGATGGTTTTATTACTTCTACAAAGAATCGCTTTATGAATTAGCTAAATTGATCCAAGCCTTCTTTTCTTGACATTTTTATATTAAGAAAATATGTTTTGAATAAATTTTTCTAAACTTTATATAATTTGATTCAAAAATTAGCTTTTTTTTACATTGATTTTTTTATACCTTTTAACAACAGAACCAATTAAAAATTCCAGAAACATTTTTATAAATAATTTTTAATACATTAAAATGAATTTATTTCACTTTAAACTTAATAAATTTTTAATTTATATATGTATATAATTATTTAATCATTAGATTTAGTTACAGGCATCTTAGGAAATCCTTTAAGATATGTTGAAAACCTACCCTAGTCAATTTTCATTATAGATATAGTTACAATACTTAAGCAAGTTGAATCTAATATAGAAAGACCTTCAACCTCTTAAAACATAAATCAATTAATGTAAAAGTCACTGACATTCATTGTTCATAATTATAATTGTAATGCAATTAATGATATTGTAGTGGAAGTCGATAAGGAGTAGCATTGATTAAGTTATAACATGTCATTCTAATAAAATATTAGATAAATAAATATAAATTTTAAGTATAAAATTATATTGTATTTTAAAATTNTATAATGATAATTTTCCTACTTAATGATGAACACGTTTCAATTCCATACATCATTTTTGTAGATCCTGAAGATTCATTGCATCAAAAGAGAACTAAAAAATAGAGAATTTGAAATTTAAAACTGTCATTATCTTCAACATACTGTAGTAAGAAATGAATAGCAGGATTAAAGATGATCCATGTTCATGCTGATCAAATAATGTTAGATAGTAAGAAAGCAGAATGTATAAAGAAATTCAGACTTAACAGTATCTCAGTATTGGAAAAATACCTTCTTTAGAAGAAAGCCAAATCCATTCTTCATAATGTAAATTCGCTAGTTTTTTGGAATATAAAAAGGTAGTATTATCTACGAGAGTTATGAGATCGCTGGTAAGTATTATGTTAAATTAGATTTTACTTATTCCCAACTCTAACTATCTTTTGACTATCTTTCAAAATCTGTAATGCCTATTATCATTTTGATGGTAACATCATCAGTGCCATAGACATTTATTTTGATTTATAGGAAAGGTTTTTCTTTTGTAAGAGGATAAGAGTGTTAACTCGTTGCTTGAAAAAGTGTATGAACTTGAGAACTATCAAGAAATAATCTTTGTATACTTACTTTCACCCGTAGATTTATTCACAATTAATTGCGAACGAAATCGCTTCTTTATTCGTAGATAAATCCAACATATAGATAGGAAAAAAGTGTTTTACTGGAATAAAATCAAAATTGGTTTCATGTTACCGAAGAACGTGGGCCAAATATATTTATTTCTGTTTTCGTCTAAAATTATTTCATTAATACAGATATCTATTAATGGTTTTTATATTGGAGTTTGCACTTGAATAATATTTACTAACATATTGATTCGTTTAGTTATTAAACGAACGTGATGTTTTATACATGACTACCCTCTATATGTATGTATAAATATATATATTTTTTGTATCTTGTGCATCTCATTCATTTAAAGTCGTTAAAGGAAATTATAAAATCGAGATTCACTATTTAAAAAAATATATATATAAAAAGAGATGATACATATACTTTGAATAATTTTATATTTTATCAAATTTATAGTAATAAAATATTTATTGTAGTTGTAGTGGTGTTTTAAAGCTTCAAAGAAAGATCTGTTAAATGCATTTTTCATAAGAAAACATGTATACTTTCTTCAGGTTTTTGAGTGTGGATGTGAAGAGGAAAACATTATTTTATTTTTTTAATTGTTAAAATTGTCAAAATCAAATATTAAAAGTAAGAGTGTAACCTTTGACAATACTTTTGTTATTGCTGCATCAATTACTTATCATCTCTCAGTATTTTCTATATAAATATATAAAATATCACCTGTGTTTATTTATTTTTAATCAATTATCAATCTTTATTAGTATAAAGGGTGAAAGCCCTGTTACTTAGGGACTAAGTAATTACAATTATCAAAAAGAAAATATATATTTTACAAACAGAAAATCATAGGTTACTTGATGAAATTTTATTCTTTAATCTCTGGCACTTCCAGTTTATCACTGCTAACATTTCATTATTCATGATATTTATTGTAGGACCGACTATTCGTCTTGTACTAGAACCCTTTGTGAGATAAGCTGAGATTTGCATATTTTGCCATTCACCCAGTAATTTTTTTTTGTTTTCATTTGACAAAAGAAGTGAAAAAAAATTGCGAATTTAGTTATTCCTTAACGATAATTTTATAACAGAGTTTTTTCTATTAGTTATGTCTAGGATATCTTCTAAAAGTACTGAATCTAGATTCAGAGTGTGTTTCATAAAATTCCATATATCTTGTTTGAAAATATTTTTCAAACTAGAATATTTATATAAAATTACAACTCAATTCAAGCTCTAAATGAGACGATTGGAACCTTAACAGAGCTGTAGAGCATACTCATAGGAACAAAAAAAAGTTAAAGGAACCATACCTCTGAGAACGACTCTTCGCCAGATATAGCTCCACAAAATCACTCTATGTGACATATTCCAATGCTTTTTTTTCCTATATCCAAACCCCCACCTTTATTTATTTTTATATCAACTTCTGATTTTTTTAAAATCATTTCTATTTATTTAAATACTCTTTCATTTTTAATAAATTACTTTACTTTAATTCTTGATTTGCAANTTGAATAATATTTACTAACATATTGATTCGTTTAGTTATTAAACGAACGTGATGTTTTATACATGACTACCCTCTATATGTATGTATAAATATATATATGTTCACACAACACATACGTATGTACAAAGACATATTTACAACGAAGATTCCAGTATATACTTTTGGAATTTTATCTTAAATATATATAAAAGAAACAAGAAGGTTTGGTTTGATGAGTTACGACAGTGCAACACATGGGCGATCTGCCAAAGGGGATGCCTCCCTGAAAGACTTTCAATGGAAAATTGACTCCTATTTAGGTGTTATACACATGACCAGTGTTCATTGGTTTTATACACTTAATTACTAGTGAGCAGAAACAAAAATAATCAGAACTAAATGTAAAATTATTTTGTTATTTAATTTAGAGAAAAATTAAGACTAGAATTTAAAGTTAAACAATAAATTCTAAAGATTATTTATTTAATTTTTAATTTGTTCAAATATTGAACATTATTGTTATTTACATGTGTATATTTCATAACTGTTTCCTCCCTGTGAGCATTAAGAGAGCATTTTTCCATACTTGCCATGGGTTCGGTTAGGCCCTGAATAGTGAGGAATGGGGCCTGTCAGATTTTCTATGAAACATTCCTGGAGAATTTCGACCAATGCGGATTCCATCTCGGATCCCCAGAACGTTATCCGCCTCAGCCACCTGGTATAATTCCAATAAAGTATATTATCCAATAAAGTATATTAAAGTGAACATCATATATACAGAGTGGTACCTATGTTTGTCCTGGAGGAAAAATTACTCAAAAAGTACAAATGCAATTCAATTTAAATTAAATTAAATTATTTGAGTAGTATAAGGACCACAAAATACAATTTTCAAAATTTTTGTCCTCAGACACAATAAAATTCTGTGGGAGTTCGTAAAATTGGTCAATAATACGGTGTCTGACCACTCCTGATTGAGTTGTCAGACACCACCATATTCATCAAGAGAAAAATATGAAGATTCTCTATTGAAGACAAACCTTATTACTAGTTGCTCCACATTGAAAAATTTAGATGGTTTAAGTCGGGATTATATATAGATCATTTGACACCACTTCCAGCCTTTTCCGATGCCTCTAGAGTTATCAATCTCAACAAAATACAGTGTTTATTCTTTTGCATAGATGTACAAAGTGTGCTCCAACTATCCCATAAACACCAAAACACGTTTTTCTAACAAATCTGTTCGAAAAATTACAGTATTATCCCGCCAGAACATACATATATCTCACCCTTATGTGAAACAATAGACGTATTCTGAAGAGGAAGAGAAGATATATGCAACCACTTATAAGACCAGTAATTAAAAATGAACGAATAAATAAAATATACCTTAAAATATATATCTTATATATATTTTATACATTCATATTTATAAAATTTTAAATTTTTTACCATTTTCTATAATTTTCCCCCTCTAGAAATATAATTTATTGATGTAATTCAAAAGTAGTAAATCAAATTTAAACCATGAATAATTTTTTTTTTTTTTTTTGCAAAAGCAGAACTTCTAAATTAATTTTAAAAGCTAATATTTTATGATAAGAGTAAAATGATCATAATTTAAAAGTTTTTCAAATAATAAATTACAAAATTAATTTTCTTTCAAGATTGACTGAATTCATTTCTATCTTCTCGTTTATTCCGACTCGAAAGTACTTTCGAATTTTTTATTAAAAACTATATAAAATTCAATTTTTCGAATATTTTAATGTAGAAAACTATATAAAATTCTTTTTCCTTTTATAATATTTAATAAAACAGAAAATATTCTTTAACATCGGAAAAATATATTAATATTTTTTACTAAGAATAGCCGGACAATGTCAAATTTAAGTTATTATTTGATCCAATATAAGATTTCAATCCGGTTTTTTTCTAATATAAAAAATATTTACATTATTCTACATTATATATATACAAATTTTAGTATTATTTCTACTTAAAAAACTAAAAGAAATTCCATATTTTTGTCTGTATTATAAATAAAAAAGCAGTTTTAATAAAGATGTAAATGACTGTTTAATAAAGAATTTTTTAGAACTTTTACTAGTAAAATGCTTTTTTTAAAAAAATCTTTACATTTTATATCTTTATATTCTTACAATATTAAAACAATTTACATTTTTATAATCTTATAAATTTTATAACTTTTTCCATAAAAAAGGATTTTAAATTTGAATTTTTTCTCGTTCAAATATTTTCTCCGAATTTTCAGCTGTTGAGTAGGAAAAAAATGCAATAAAATTTAATATTTTAAAATATAATTACGATATTAAGTTTCCCATATTTAATATATTTTTAAATACTTAAAAAAATATATAAAAATTTCACGTTTCTTTATCAGAAGGAAGTCATTTTCACATGATAAAAGGAAGGTTACAAATTATTCAAGCTTTACTACTCGTCAACATCCGCATCATCATCTACGAAATGAAAGGAGAAGAAACCCATAATAAATAAAATAAATAAATAAATAGAAAAACAATTTTAAGTGAATTATACTATGGTTCCTTCGATTTTTTTCCCTTCAAAAGGCTTTAGTAGAAAGACACTTGACATCAAGCAGAACTGCCATTCATGACAGTTTCGACATATTCTGTAGAGTGGACTCTATTGATTATAGAAATCAACTAAAGGAAGAAAAGGTGCTTCTGTATTTCGAATAAATCAGGAGGAGGGATTGCATTCTTCAATGCTCTTGATTGATAATAGACGGTTGATGATCTTCTTTGAGTGCGACGCCAAACACAGCTGAAGCAGTAATGTTTTAAAAATAGAAAGGAGGAAATTACTCTCACTATACTTTTTTTATTTTCTTTCCCATGTTTTCTACAGTAGTTCTACCGAATTTCACCTCCAAATCACTTTAAAGTGAATACGTGTTTATCACGCCTTCCACTTTCTAGTCATGTTTTAAGAGTTTTTAAAAAATAAAACTAAGTGAAATATTATGAAGATAGGAAGAAGACAAGCTGATGCTTTTCATTTTGAAAAATTAAGTTGAATAAACATCATGAATAAAAAGGAACATCTACATTTACAAGAGAAATTTTTAATTTATCCAGTTTTGATTAATTGTAAGACTACGAGAATGTCGTAAGTTAGTAAAATGGCTGCTATCAGTTTTAAGTGAATGACACTTAAAAATTGCTTTTTAACATATAAGAATAATATATGTTCTTTCTCTGTTTTACATAATTGTTTCTGTTTTTCTATTTATAAAATTTCGTTCTTGATATATTTTTCTTTTCTTGTATAAAATTGCCTTTGTTGTAGGAACAAATCATTCAAACATCCTGACTAAAAACAAGAAAATGAATTGATTTATAGCATTTTTCTCACCAGTTTCTTAAAAATTTGTTGATGATTTTTATGAATAATAAAAAGAATTTAAGACTTTATTAAACATTAAATTTTAAGAAACATCTTACTAATTAACAGCATCTTATATGCTTCTTATAATTAAAAACAAATGTTTAATCTACAATTCTATTTTTTATGGTTACATCGAATTAAAAGATTATTACTTGATTTTCTTATAAGAAGATAATTATTTTGTGAAAAAGAAAAGAAAATATAATTAACAGAATCTTTGATTTATTTTCTTTTATATTGCAGATAAATATAAAATAAAATTAGTTTCATGTTTATGTGCCAATAAAATAAGTACATTAAACAACGATACTTCTCTTGTGATTATTTTCCTTCATTGTCTGCTTGGATTGTTCGATTAAAAAAAGTTGTAAACTGATAAATATCAATTGTACACGTTCATCCGAAAACCTTCAAATATAAAGTTTCTTTTCCCCCTTCTTTTTTCTTTGGAAATAAAAAGATATATATAAATTTGCTGTAAAGCTATTTTATATCTTTTTCTTTTGCTTCGAATTTACAAAGAAAAAAAAAACAGGTAAATAGTATTGATTCTATGGCATTTAGGCACTTACCCAAATCATCTCTAGGCTAAAATCCAAAATTCAAGAATTGGACACAATTTCTATACTTTGTTTCTCTTGTTTTCTTAACATAGTTTTGGAAAGGATCCAAATAAAAAATATTTAAAAAATAAAAATAAAAATTTGATAAACTTCAGGTCCATCACAGACATCAAAAATGACTCCCTTTCTTAGAAAAATATACATTGTTCGTTTTTTTCCTCCATCTTTCTTCAGATTCAATTCTAATTCTTTTTTTTTAATGATATATGAATTATCTAATTTTTTGATTCTGTTTTAAATGCTAATTTTGAACAGTAGCCATTTCATTTTTATTTGATTATTTTCTTTTTATTTAAACTTTGAGACGTTATTCTTTCAGCTGTATTTGACATTGATACGAAAGAAGATCAACAACCTTCTATTATCAGTCAATTCCTCCTCCCGGATTATTCAAAAAACTGGAGCACCTTTTCCTTCTCTGACTGATTTCTACAATCAATAGAATTCTTCTGAAGAAAATGTCGAAAGTGTCATGAATGGCAATTCTGCTTGAATCGTTGTGTCAAGTGCTTTTCCTATGGAATTTTTAATAAAAACTGACAGAAGAGTTACATTATAATTCAGTTCAAATTGTTTTATTACATTTTCTTCCTCTCTCATAGGAATTTTTTTCTGCTTTTTTTTTAAATTCTAGTGCATTAAAAATGATAATAATTTACTTTAAAACCTAAAATTTAATCTCGGTATTGGCCAATGTTTAAAATTCCTTCCAGCACACTTTTAAAGTACAAATCTCTTGATATTTAAACAGGAAAGCTTTATGCACGTTTTAATGGAAATTTACGTCTTAGAAAACACTTCGACGTTTGTGAAAAGTTTAAGAAGATGCAAGGAAAATGTTAAAATCAATCGATTTTTAGTAGAAATTAATTTGATTACTTGGCTTTTAAAAAATTTTTGTACTTAAGTAAGATGGTTTTATTACTTCTACAAAGAATCGCTTTATGAATTAGCTAAATTGATCCAAGCCTTCTTTTCTTGACATTTTTATATTAAGAAAATATGTTTTGAATAAATTTTTCTAAACTTTATATAATTTGATTCAAAAATTAGCTTTTTTTTACATTGATTTTTTTATACCTTTTAACAACAGAACCAATTAAAAATTCCAGAAACATTTTTATAAATAATTTTTAATACATTAAAATGAATTTATTTCACTTTAAACTTAATAAATTTTTAATTTATATATGTATATAATTATTTAATCATTAGATTTAGTTACAGGCATCTTAGGAAATCCTTTAAGATATGTTGAAAACCTACCCTAGTCAATTTTCATTATAGATATAGTTACAATACTTAAGCAAGTTGAATCTAATATAGAAAGACCTTCAACCTCTTAAAACATAAATCAATTAATGTAAAAGTCACTGACATTCATTGTTCATAATTATAATTGTAATGCAATTAATGATATTGTAGTGGAAGTCGATAAGGAGTAGCATTGATTAAGTTATAACATGTCATTCTAATAAAATATTAGATAAATAAATATAAATTTTAAGTATAAAATTATATTGTATTTTAAAATTATCAAAAATTTATAGTATAAATATGATTTATGAACAAGTGTTTTGTCATTTTGTCTATTTTTATGCATATAAATTGCAAATTTATTTGTCAGAAAAAGTAAATTTTAGTACATTTTTGATTAAAATAACATGATAAATTGATATTTAAGAGTTTTAATATTAAGTTTTCTTTCCCAAAGCATTTTTTGAATGTAGAGAATATTTCAAATATATAAACTAAAATTACCTTTATATTACATAATTGTTGTATTATGAGATACATATATATATTGATATATATAGATGGTATTATTTATTGATAACTTTATATATTTTGAATCAACTTGATTTAAGCATAAGTGATTTAACATAATAAACATACTATAATAAATTATCATTATCATTGTGAGTTGTTATGAAATGAATTGTTATAATTAATGATGTGTTAGAAATTAATTACTACCAGAAGTTATACAACTCTATTAATATGGTTGTTTAAATCATTATCTGTACTGTTTGGTTATGTTTAATTCCATTTTACAACAAAATTTAAATTTTTATAACTAAAATTATATAAGAGATATTAAAAAAAATTTATCTGAATATTTGATAAAGTTCATAAAGTTTCATAAAAGATTTTTATTTATTCTTTAAATCAACTTTAATCTGTTTATTTATATTATACACACACTTTTGTTTGTTTATTTGTTTTTATTAATGTAATATTTTTATATTATATTAAAAAAATGTGGTCTTGTTTACAGTATTAAAATCCAATTTATTTCAAGATTTCCATTAAATTACTTTGATGAAATTATTAAAAAAATATATATATAAAAAGAGATGATACATATACTTTGAATAATTTTATATTTTATCAAATTTATAGTAATAAAATATTTATTGTAGTTGTAGTGGTGTTTTAAAGCTTCAAAGAAAGATCTGTTAAATGCATTTTTCATAAGAAAACATGTATACTTTCTTCAGGTTTTTGAGTGTGGATGTGAAGAGGAAAACATTATTTTATTTTTTTAATTGTTAAAATTGTCAAAATCAAATATTAAAAGTAAGAGTGTAACCTTTGACAATACTTTTGTTATTGCTGCATCAATTACTTATCATCTCTCAGTATTTTCTATATAAATATATAAAATATCACCTGTGTTTATTTATTTTTAATCAATTATCAATCTTTATTAGTATAAAGGGTGAAAGCCCTGTTACTTAGGGACTAAGTAATTACAATTATCAAAAAGAAAATATATATTTTACAAACAGAAAATCATAGGTTACTTGATGAAATTTTATTCTTTAATCTCTGGCACTTCCAGTTTATCACTGCTAACATTTCATTATTCATGATATTTATTGTAGGACCGACTATTCGTCTTGTACTAGAACCCTTTGTGAGATAAGCTGAGATTTGCATATTTTGCCATTCACCCAGTAATTTTTTTTTGTTTTCATTTGACAAAAGAAGTGAAAAAAAATTGCGAATTTAGTTATTCCTTAACGATAATTTTATAACAGAGTTTTTTCTATTAGTTATGTCTAGGATATCTTCTAAAAGTACTGAATCTAGATTCAGAGTGTGTTTCATAAAATTCCATATATCTTGTTTGAAAATATTTTTCAAACTAGAATATTTATATAAAATTACAACTCAATTCAAGCTCTAAATGAGACGATTGGAACCTTAACAGAGCTGTAGAGCATACTCATAGGAACAAAAAAAAGTTAAAGGAACCATACCTCTGAGAACGACTCTTCGCCAGATATAGCTCCACAAAATCACTCTATGTGACATATTCCAATGCTTTTTTTTCCTATATCCAAACCCCCACCTTTATTTATTTTTATATCAACTTCTGATTTTTTTAAAATCATTTCTATTTATTTAAATACTCTTTCATTTTTAATAAATTACTTTACTTTAATTCTTGATTTGCAATTTTTTCAAAAGTTTCATCTC
>NW_019384347.1:433191-491306 GCF_000671375.1 Centruroides sculpturatus
GACTGGCGCTTAAAACATAAATAATTTATTTTAACAATATTTTAGTGTTTATTGCTTGAATTATAATTTAATAAATTGATATTTTTGTTGTTTTATAGATACAAGAAATAATATAATTATGTGATGAAAAAGAGTAAAAGTGCACTTATGTAATAATGAAGATTATTTTTCAACAACTAACTAAAGAAAATTACAAGAAAGATTTCCAGTAACTTTTCAAGTTACTGGAAATCTTTCTTGTAATAATCAGTACAGTTAATTACTTATTGTTTTCTGGTTCAATAAACAGTTCTCTCATTGCTTTTTAAATTAGATCAGTAATTTAAATCTTCTATAATAGAAATTTACTTTAATTTTTCATTAGTAAATTATAAAGAACAAAATACTTTATCACAATTTCCCATGCATAAAATGCTTTTAATTAAGAAAAGCAAAAACACCTGATATAAAAGGCACTTCATTGTATTATTTAGATGTAGAAAAGATATAATTGTTGAAAAATAACATCTTTATTATATTATTATCTTTGATTATTCACACGTTAAAACTTTTCCAAGGATAATTTTAGAAATTTACTTGATTTAAAAATCATAAACAAAATTTATTCCTCTCATTTGTCAATTAGAATGCCAACTTTAAACTTCCCTTCCTAATCTGCAACTAATGCAAATGACAATATTAATGTAAATCTTACAGTAAAGTATGAAAAACTAAAATATAGTCAAAAAATAACAATAAAGTTATTGCTATAAAAAATTTTAATTATGATTATTGGAAAAATGTTCTCAATAAAAGAGGATATTGTCTGCTAAAACTGATTGAAAGCGTGTTCAGGAACAGTAAACAACAGAAATTTCCAAGAAAATGAGCTTAATGTGTTTCCCTCTTACTAAGTTCCTCTATGCAGAAGTTCTTTGTTCAACATCTTTGTAATCTAATTTTTTCATAAAAGAGTTCTATTTATTTGCAGCTTAATCAGCCATTATTTACAGGATGTAATCTTTTCTTTCTTAAAATTTCGGAAAAGGAAGAGAAGAGGGGAAGGAAAAAAAAAAGATTTTCATTTAGAGAGTTTCTTTATAAAAGAAGAACTTTTATAAGAAAGAAAAACTTATTAATCCGAAATTCTACATCATTAAAACTTTCTTAAAATAAATAAATCTGTATAAAAATGTGGAATAAAAATAGCTATTTTACTTTCATTTTAAAAACTTGTATTTATCCATTTAGCAAATATTTATTTTGCAATATAACAAATTTATTTTAGCATAACTCTACAATTTTGTTATTTTATTAAGAAAATTCTTAATAATTAAAAGAAAAAAAAACAAATAGTAAATTTAGAAACAAACTAATTCTTCTAGCATATGTATAAATTTTATCATTATTTTTTATATAAAAAGTTTACTACATTTTACAAAATTATCATATGGTATAAAGGATATTGCAAGTTTAAGTACAAGTTTTGATGGACAAACAAACAAACAGACATTAATAAATTTTGTGAAGTACTTTCCTATCTTTAATAAATTATATTTTTATATAAAAACAGTTAATTTATTTAAAAGATTATTTTTCATGATAAATTTGATGAAAAATTATAGGAGGTTTCANAGCTTCTTTCACAAGATAAAAAATCAATATAAATAAAGAAAGAAATAAAAATTATATTAATATTTAATTTTAAAAAATTTTTATTTGATTAAATGACTAAAACAAGAACAAATGAGACTAACTTTTGATGAGCTTCAATTAAAAAAAATATATATATATATTGTTAATTGAAAGAATAAAAAGAAAATAATTTTTTTATTGGTATAAATTTTATTATCTAGTTGAAAAAATCTTTTTTATAGGTACATTTTTTGAAGGATGATAAAAAAATTCATAGGTTATATTGAATAGAAGAAATATTCATAGCTTATATCGGTTCTCAATAAGAAAATTCACTAAATGGTTACCAATAATACATGGTTTACAAAGTGGATTCGGCGATACTTTCGCCTGAAAGGATATCTAGGAAGAATGCTTTCAACTGGAACAAAATTCAATGTTGCGAAATAGAAAGACTAGTAAAAAAAATAAAATAAAATAAAATAAAAAGTAAAAAAAAATAGTAGAGCCTCAATATAAGAAATTTTTATACTGGTGTGTGTGTATGATGTGGAGGACTCTATCAGGCAAACTTTTAATATTGATCTGACCTATTTTAGTAATATTACTCTATAAGAATAAAAGAAAAATGGAATATAGATAATGTAATTAATAAGTAAAAAAATTTAAATAAAAATTTACATACCCATTGTTTTCTTTTTAAATTATTAACTAATGGACTTTCGCACGTTACTTCGATGGTGTCATCTTCACTTCCCAACGAAGTGGGTGAAGTAATGGTAGATTGTTTACTGAAGTCTATCGACGCGTATTCTGAAGGAGAAAACTTGCTAATGACTTCTGATTGAGGAACATTAGTTAAGGATAATTCCGCATAGATGATATCATCGTTATTCTAGAAGATAAAAATTGATAAATGTTGAGATATATGCTGTGTATATATGTATATATATATATTATTTAAATTTTGATATCGTATCATTAGTTAATGCTGTTTAAAGTTACTCTATATTTTTCTCTTCTGACGTTTGACATTTTTATGTCCGAACTTAATCCTGTTCCTAGGGAGGAAAATATTGTTTCTAGAGGTTTTTGCCTTTCTAATCCTTCCGATCTTCCACTTATTGTAGAAATATCTTTAAAAAAATTTATTTATATTAAATAAAATCGATAATACAATTTTAAACTTTAAATTTTTATCTTATCAAATAGATTTTTATCAACAAGAAAGTTATAGTTTATCTTTGATTTGTATTAACATTTTTAACAGATTCTTTTAAAATTTAACTCGTGACACGATTAAAAAATTCGTTAGAAGTTCTTTCTTTATTTATTTTTAATTTATTAACGTTAAGCTGCAAATGTATTTACAAAACGTTGTAAAATAAAAGATTAATCTCTTTTTTTACTACATAAAAAACAATATCTTATCAAACTAACTTAAGTAAATACATTTGATAATTTAGTATACGTATCAAGAGTATTGGGTCATTTGGGAATGTGTGAAAGAGTAATAATTATGTTCTCTACATTATAGGACAGAACATTTAATGAAGGTTATAATTTGTAACGATTTCTTCCAGACAGACGTTATCCGCTTGGAGGAAATCCTCTTTATACGTTATGCTATAGCGATAGTACTTTACACCCAGATGCGAGCTAGATTTGTCGTAATTACCCCTGAAAATTGGCTTCTCTGTCGATGCTGTGTGCACGTAGAAGAAGCCGAATACTGATTTCCTTGACTCATAAATCGTGATTTAAAAAAAAAAATTAAATCACGATTTACTTTTCGAAAAGAATTCGAGACAGTTTTCTAATCTAAGCAAATGAATTCATAATTTTTTTTAAAGAAAATTTAATCGTATTTATTTTAAATTGTTATACTGTACTATACATTCCTATTTGTTTTTACGAAATATAAGTTTAAATTTTCTTATTAAGATATTCGTGAAATAAGTTTTGGATAAAGTGATGCTATGAATTCGAAAATAAATAAGAAAAATAAGATTTCTACGGTATTTTTTTACGTGTAATTGATACTTTATCTAAAATTCTTTGCCAAAAATCTTTAGAAAATCCTATTTAAAAATATATATTCTACAACAAAGAGAAATAGTCTTTAAAATATTTAAAATAAACCAAGAAACTTTGTATATTTTTGACATTATACGCCTTATTCTTACCACTGAAGATACAATTTATCTTTATCTTAGAATACTACTACTGTAACATATCTTTTCTACAATGACGTCTACTGGGATAATCAAGAGAATAGAAGTGAATAAAAATGAATTTTAAAGAAAAAAAATAAAAGATTTATTTCAAAATTGAAATATGTTTAAAATTTTTCCTATTTTAAAACATATAAACACAAAGATTTTATCTTACAAACATCTTATTATAAAAGACTTATCGAATTTTAAGTTATAGAAACTGTATTAAAAAACTGTTTATACATTATTTATTGATAAAAGCCATCAATAAAATATTTAAATAAAATNAGAAAAGTTTCTTCAAGAAAAAGCATTTGTCAAGATAATGCAGACAAAGCATCGAATGGAAGGAAAGCCTTCTCTATGGAGATTTCGGTGGCACCGAAGAGAAACATTGAACGAATCTGACGATGATTCTGCAGAATAGACTGTCTAAATAATACAGAACAAGAAATGTGAAAAAGGCAACGCTTCCCTAATCTTCCAAGTTATGGCTCTGGTTCCAGTAGGGAATTTACCCTATATATTATACAGAAAGGGAAATTACACCTTCAGGAGCGAATTTTTATTAAAGTTATCGCTGCGTTAAATGATATGGGCATATTCATATATTAAATAATAAATTTTTCCAACATTTCTTTTTTGACGTCTAATATAAATTTTTTAAGTTGTATTTTTTAGTTTTAAAATTTTAAAAGAAAAATATTAAACTGTAATTTTGAATTATATTATTACTATAAAAATCTTAATTATTGTTATTATATTGTAGTTATTTTCCAAATATCGACAGATCATTCGATCCACTTTAACGTTAAGAAAATAAATTGAATAATAATGGAATTATAATGCACTTCGAGAGCATCAAAAATATTTAATATACCATCATAATATACTTAAGATTGAAGATAATAATAATTCTGGAACTAAATTTTAATGCTTTAATTACAACAACAGCATAAAATTTATAAAATTTGAGTAACGTTTAACAGGAGAACATTCTTTATTGTTAATGTTAATCTATAAAATTCAAAATAATATTAACGCAACTATTTACAACGCTCAGTTTTCCAAAAATTAGTAAAAAAAAAGAATCTATCTATGAAAAATTCCTAAGAGCACCAGGAATTCTCATGGATTCATGTGTAGATTTATTAGCTTATAAAAAAAAGCTTGTTTTTCAGCTCTTCGACTTCAATATCTAGTGTTTTATAAGCTCATTCTAGAACAAATTAAAACACAATTAAAACGGTAATCAGATTTATGAGAACAAATTATCTTAAAGCTTTTTAGGTGCATTATTATTATTATTAACGTAATTTATCATCATAAATCTTCTCTAGGATGATGAATATAAAGGTTTGCTTTATATTCATCATCCTACATCCATTAATTCTCAGCTCTTTACTAAGTTTTTACATTAATTTTACTAAGACATTTATAAGTTAACGTGAGCAACAATGTTTCACATTTCGAATTTTTAAAATTAAATTATATATCTCTCTTACAATTAACTTATAGAAATTTAATTATATATTTATACAAAATAACAAACTAAATATTTATTAATAAAATTTTTAATAAATAGAAATTCTATAAAATATATAAATTAACAAAGCTAAAAGTCTTTCCTATTTGATAAATAAAATTTAATTCTCAACAGGATATTCACATATACAAGATTTACATTTGAAATTTTTATTAGTAAAGTTTTAAAATTTATAGAAGCTTAGTAAAGTTTGATTTAATGGAATTAAAATTTATGGTTTTCGCGTTTATCTTCGTTACCAAATTCCTATTTAGATTTATGAAAAGTACTCAACAATTATTTGTAATTATCAACTTCTTTGCATAAGTAGCTTTAAGTAATAGAAGTTTGCTTGTCTAAATCTATTTACAGGAGAAGAAAAGGATTTGCATAGATCTAAACAAACGAGTCATTTCCAAGACTATTCATTGATCCGTAAGGAAAACTAAGCTAATAGAGCTTCTGAACAGTAAGATTCTAATGAGAATTCCGTACTTCGTTAATTATAGTTTACAATATCTAAACACAGCTTTCATGTCAAAATTACATTTTCTCTAGAAAGTTATAACGATCGTTTGAAGTCACAAAATTTCTACTTTTAAAATATATATAATACAGTTGTAAAGGTGTGTTTAAATTACATTTTTAATATATAAAACTTTACACCTCTTTAGCAAATAATTTTTCTTTTAAAAAGCTTTTGTAATTGTTNGACCACCCCCCGAAAAATTCCTGAGGATTTTTCGACCCGTTCGGTTTCGAGCCCGGGTCCCTCAGAGCGGTGGGCTGCCACCTTGGCCTCTCGACCATCCGGCCTCCAGAGGAAAAGGCTGACGCTGTGTATAAAAAAAAATAATTTATAAGTAATTGGCTGGAAGCATCCTAAATATACATGGTTCTTTCTGAACTCCTATTTCGTTTCTTGCCCAGCAGTATAAACCACCATATCCAATCATAGATTTAGGATTATATTTGACAGTACTCATAGTTCCATTAGTGGTAAATTTTCTAATTTCTACAGTCTCTGCCGTGTTATTTAATAACCACCTGAAGCTGACTTCATCTGGATCAGCTTCCACTTCACACGACACATTTACAGTTTCATCTCTACCAATTCCATAAAGTATCTTTTGTCCTTCTTTGCAGACTGGCGCATCTACAAAAGAAAGAAATACAAATAAAATTATTTTATTTTATCACTTAATGATGTTTAAAAACATTTTACGGATAAATAAAACATTTTTTAAACACCACGATAATGTAGAAAGCTAATTTTAATTAAGTTCTTAAGTGTTGACGTATGTTGATTGTTGCTTCAGAGGAAGGGGATGAAGAGAAAAATTAATATGATATGAAGCGGAAATGAAAACATTCCTAAAGAAGTAATTATGTAAAAAATGTAGCTTTTATACGTAATATTTTAGATGCTTTTTGTGTTCATTATACCGTCTGAAGTAACATTAACAATAATAAATATTTTTTTAAGTACAAGTAAAAAAAGTCGGAATAAAAATAATTAAAAAGCAAACCTACAAGGAGAATAATTTGTTTCCTTTACAAAATGCAAAAATTGGACTTCTAAAAACTAGATCTAAATTTTTTTTTCCTATTTTGCTGTCTTCTTCGTTTCTATTAAATTTTTTTTTCTTTTCTTTTTACAAGAATGACGGATCTCTCCATCTGAGGTAATGGTGAAATAATGAAGGCATATATACTGTAGATGAAAAACGAAAAGTTAAATCGCAGTCACAAACAGAACTTAAACGAATTTTTCTCTTTTATATTGAATTTGCTTAACGAAAACGAATTTTTATAAGAAAGAAAGAAACATTATTCATTTTAGATCTAATTTTAAGTTACAAAAGCTTCTCTCCTTTTTTTCTATTTTTCTTTTATTTACATTGTTGAATGAATTTATTAATAAATAAAACACATATTTTACATTTATATATATACAAATCCTTTATATAATATACAAATGTACGTGCTTATGTAATTTTTAAAGATATATGGTAAATTGGATAAACTGTCGTGTGTATGTAATATTTTAATGGTTATTTTTAATAAATCAAAATTTAAATTATTCTTTGCCTTCTTGGGCCTTTTTAATCAGGACTTATATAGTATGGAAGGAATTCCTCCCATACTTGTAGTATGGGAGGAATTCCTTCCATATTTAATACGAATTTAATACGAAATAATTAACGGGTCATTAGTAAAATATAGAGTTCGCTGAATATTTTTTGCTGTTATAGAAAAAATAGTCATAGTTTTTGTTATAAAAACTATAGAAACTGTCTGTTTGCCATGTTTGAAAATGACCCATTCATCAAATAGGCGAGGATACCTTAGAGGCCTATAAGAAGTGTCCGGTATATTATACTGTCGCCTGACCCGAATTTATGACACAGTAAATTTCAGTTTCATAAAATTGATCAAGGTAAAGTTGCACATAAATCAAAACTGTCAACCATTTACAGCAAATTTCTTCTTTCTTTCGTGCATGCCCTCCTGTAACTGTGTCTATCAATGTATATCTATCAATGTAAAAAAATGAATTATTGCAAAAAAGTTTCCTTATCACGTATACATTATTTACTTACACTGAACTTCAAGTTGTACATCTTTACTCTTTCCTTCACCTTCCGAATTGGATGCGATGCATCTATAATGACCGCGATGATCCTTCTTCACCTTTTGTAATACAAGTGACTGATTAATCATTATTATTCCGGGATTCGTATTGCTGAAGAGTGGTTTACCATCGAAAATCCATCCCAATTCTGTTACTCTAGGATTTGCTTTAATGTTGCACTCGAAGTAAACGTCGCTACCTTCTTTAATTTTCGATCTCAATATATTTGCTCCAAGTGCTAAATTCAATATGGGCGCATCTGGAATACACAAATATAGTCAATATTTTCGCTGTAAGAAAGTTAAATTCCTTTTTTTAAAATAGAAATATTGTGGGAAATGTTTTTAAAGCTTGTAAATTTAATATTAAACCTTGAACATCATTAAAAGAAAGTTCTATTCCTTAAATTAATATACGGAATAGAACTTTTTTAAAATGATGTTCAAGGTTTAAGATGTATATTTAATTTTTTTTTTTTTTTTGCATTTCTTCTCGTGTATATTATATTTGGCAATCTTTTCTTCAGCGAGAATTTGTCTTTTGTTTTAAATAAACAGGATCGAACTGTATTTTTGTGTGTGTTTGTGTGCTTTTTTTTTATTTTCGAGACACCCTTTCGTTTCGGTTAAAGTGGTAAAAAGAGAAACGACAGGGAAAACCCATTTCTTCAAATATTGTTGTTGAAATGTGACGTTTAGACACGAACTAAGTAGAAAAGTCATTTATATCAATAAAAAGTCTCGGGTGGTGTATCTGATATCGTCACGAGCTTGTCGTGAAGAAAATTCAGATAGATTAGTAGAAATTTATTATTTTGACACTATAAGACTCACAGTGTACATTGAGTAACCATCTATCAGCAATTCCACTATTTGGCAACGTCGGATGGTCTGCTCTGCAAGACAAAGATTTCCCGTTGTCGTCAACAGAAGGTGTGAATGTTAGCAAACTGGTGGTGATGTTTCCATCATCTGACACGCTCTCCTTGTACGATTCTAGCTTCTTGCCGTCCTTCCACCACGATAAATGTGCGGGAGGCCTCGAACCGGTACTTTCACAAACTAATTTTACTTCCTGTCCAGCTGATACGGGTCGATTCGATTCGATGATGTACACTTCGAGTGGCTTCACTGTAACGTATAGAACAAACGGATTATCACATATAAACATCTTCATTTTTCTTTTTCCTTTTTCATTTTCTATCTACCTTAACAGTAAAAGGTAGTGAGGAAGTCAAAAATGGCTTAAGTCCAAAAGAATTCAGGGCAAAATGCCAAGTATTCTAGAAATTCTATCAATGTGATTCTTCCTCCTCACATTTATTACACCAAAAATATCTTTAGAAGTAGAAAGGTACTAAGATTAAATTGATTATTTTTTAATATATTAATTTATAAAATTATATGGAGCGGATGAAAGTAATGATTATTTAATGATTTTCTTTATTATTAAACTTACAGTTAAGATCTAGGATGACAGAACTAGTCTTTGGAACCGTTAAGTTTGTGTTGGATGCTTGACAAGAGAAAACTTCCATAAGGAAAGATCTTTGTAAATTCTTAAGAGTCAGTTCGTTCCTGACGACACCTTTAACTGTTGGTTTGTAGCTGTCATCTAGTAATGTAGACCCTCTCCACCAGGTAACTGAAGGAGGTGGTGAACCTGTAACAGATGTTTCGTGTAAGTACACTAAATGCATTTGTCCGTTGTCCGTCTGTTATTGACAGATGTTACAGAATTACACAAAAACTAAGTAGCTATAACGGATAATGTTGTTTGTGAGTTTTTAGAAAATATTACTTTCCTCTCCTCCTCTTATTTTTTCTAATCATAAATTACGAGAACATTACTTATAACTGAAGTAAGTAACTCAGCAATAAGTGAAGCTATAAAAGTAAAAAATGTATTTTGTTTAAAAGATTTTTACAGTGCAATTTCTAAACGCAATTTATATTTTTACTCCCATTAAATTGTCCTATTAAATAAATAAGTAAAACTTTGACAATTTTTAAATAAATAATCGTTATTGCAACAAACATTAATTCAATTTAAAAGAATTAAATATATTTAATGTAATTATTAATTCAATATTTAATTAAAACAAATTTTTTAAAATACTTACCACCTTCAGCTTCGCATATTAATATTAAATAAAATCCTTCATCGTAAGGGCCTATGATATCTCTCATCCTCTGCCCGTGTTCATCTTTGATAATAACATCATTGGGTGGTACTAAATATTTTATAAAATTAAAAATTAACATTTTTTTTAATGATTTTCTAATAAGATTATATATAGAAATTATAAAATAATTATTTATATTATTAAAAATATAATGTCTTATAACGTAAATATACGAAATAAATCAACAAAACTTGTCATTTTTTATCCTCTCACATAAAAAAATATATATATATTAAATAAAAATCTTACTAAATAGTAAATAAATTAAAATTTTTACTTATTATTGAATATAAAATTAATTTTTTCTCCTTCGATTTCTTGACATTTTAATTACGGTTTTTAATTTATCATTGGTAAAAACTTTGACTTTTAACTTATCCATCAGACCATAAACAAAATTAAAACTTATAATACATTTTAAAAAATCTAATTTAAATATCGTTGACTTTATAAAATTAGAAAAAAAAATTCAATTTGAAAAATCAATAGAATAGAAGGAGAAAAAAAAAACAAGTTTCAGTTGCTAAGTTGCGCATTATATACGAACTGGATTAAAATATTTATTTAAATTATATTTCTTTTTTTTTTGTTTAATAACAAATCTTTGAAGTAGAAAATTAATAGAAAAGGATATTTAGATCGAAAGTTATTTTCGAAAAATATCAAAAACAGAAATTGTTTCATTAAAAGCGCGTTAACATTAAGAAGAATATTGGAAGCATAAAACAACTTTGCAAGTTTTATAACACAGAAAGATGGAGCCATTCGAGGAAAGTCTGTAAGATTTTAATAACAGTCGAGACTCTCGTTTCTTCCCACAATTTACCATAATTAATTAAGACACAAACATTAAATCGATGATAGCAAAGTTTTATTAAAATGCGAAGTACAAGATAATAAATTTTTTTTTTTTCTTAAAAGTTCCGTACAACACACAACATATTGTGTTTTCGTTAAAGTATCGATCGAATAATAAATTTTACAATTATTTCTTAATTAAATATCATTCGTATATTATAATTTAATGACTAATTTTTTACGCTGAGAGATGGCCAAACTTAGCATTGCATTTTTGTTTTTTTTTTTTTTTTTTTAAGGAATTTATTTATATATATATATCTTAACTGTTTAAGAAAATATTAAAGTGATGGATATGCATATTTTCCAGATAGGAGGCAACAAAATATGATTTTTTTTTAAAAAAAAGAATATTCTTATCAGTCTCATACGATAAGCGGGGCGTACATATCCAGATGCACATTTTTAACGACTTTTTCAGAAATCTTACTGTTACATATTTACCAAGGATACCTCAAATACGAAATTCGTCGACGATTGAAGAGAAGAAACCAATATTCTAAAAGTAGTAAAAATCTACCAGAGAAAAACCATAAATTGTTGAACAACCGAAAATTTTGCTGATCCTAGATAAAAAAAATAAGAAGAATAAAAAAAAAATTACTTCTTTTCGCATCGATGATAAGGAGAACAAGAGCTCTTTTACAAAAGCTAACATACAATTGTTTCCTTCATTTTGTATTCCATTCTATCTCTGGTGCTTAAAAAGCACTCTTGGAAAACTTTACTTAAAAACTAAAAAAAAAATAAAAAAATAAAATAAAATATGATGGTTGACCCTTCTAAACCGATACCCAGGATACAAGTTTTATACTGTAAGTAAACTCTAGGTGAATTTTAACATTAAACATAAACCGCAATCGACAGAGGAATACAAAATTGATAAAAAAATATATGTATACGTTACCTATGACTCGAAGTCTTAGACGCCTGAGTACTGTCCTCGATCGCCTGTAATCTACCCTGCACTTGTATTCACCGGCATCTTCTATTTTGACCGGGTCTAGAACCAATCTAGGAATTTTTGAAGTCACGTCGAAATGTGCCCTGGAATCCAATTCCGTACTTGGAAAATGTTTGGCATTTTGAAGTGTACTCTTTCTGGAATCTAAGGTGTAGATTGGTACTCCGAAGTCGCCTTTATACCAAAGGATGATGGAAATATCTTCTTCGACTGTACGGATACTGACATTGCATGGTAGTACTACTTTTCCGCCGAAAACGGCTTGGTATTCTGGAATGACTGAAAATACGAGAATGTTTTAGCTATTTCTTTCTATTATGTGGAACGTATGTCTTATCTGATCGATTCTGTCAAGCTATCTGTTTTGATCTTATTGAAAATTTTATTGGTACTTTACCGAAAAGGAGGAAACAAACTTAGTGATTTAGTTCGAAATAATTGAAATGTTTTTTTTTTTTGTTTTCGTTACTTTTATTTATTTATTTATGCTTATATTTTGTAAAAAAAATATATGATATATTTTATTTTATTTAAAGAGTAAACCTACTTCTTAGTAAACCTTGTTACTCCTTGCAACAAGGAGTAACAAAGTTTATTAATAAGGAGTAATTACAAAAATTAGAATTTGTCTGCTTGTTTAAAGTGTTTAGACAAGTCAACAAATTCCTATTTATATCTTATAATATTACTTTATATACAGCTCAATCAAGACGATAATAAAAAGGGTTAATTAAATCAATTTATTAATTAATGTTTTTACATAAATATATAATGACTAATCAAGTTATTTTTCTTATAAATATCCCTTTTCTTATATCTACTAAGAGTTTTAATACTTAATCAAACGATAAATAAACTATTATTATGTATAATTTTTTAGAATATTTTATAAACGTTTTTCTTTCTTCTTTATTTATTTATTTATTTATTTATTTTTTAATTTACTTCGAAACATATTTATGCTTTACACAAATTTAAATTCGATATAAAAATATATTTAAAAATTATAATTAATTTTACTTATTGTTTTTACAAATTTCTGCATTAAATATACTTAATTGAATATTTTCATTTAAATTTCGAAAGTTATTATCATTATTATTATTATTATATCTAACAAACTTAATAATAAATTAAAGAATTATATTTCCTAAGATCTTTGAGTAATTTGAAATTTGAACATTTTAAAGAGATTTTTCAGTATTTTAAATTAATCCAAATTTTAAAATTTAATTAATTTCAATAAGTTAAAACAATTCTCATGACGATATTATCGGCTTTATACTTATTTGAAGTATTATTGAAATCTTCGTAAATAATTGAAGGAAAAAAAAAATTTGTATATTATTTTCCTTAAATTAATCCTATTTATAATTATAAATATTCGATCGATTTAACTTAAAATTTTATAAAATTATACGATCGAAAACTAAATTTAATTTTTGACTATTCATGCCAACTTCCTAATTCTATAATTAGAGGAAACTAAGAAAATTAATAATGCAAATTTAATTATCTTTTCCTCTAAATTATCTAAAGTTAGTTTATTTAGTTCTTGTTATTGTTGTAAGCCTTTGTTTCGATTATCTAATCATTAATATTGAGCAGAATTATTCATCTAGAACATCGCATCTCAACCTTTATCACATTGGAAGAGAAACATCATTAAGAAACAATACAGTTAGGGATTACAAAAGGGCTCGCGAGATACCGGTTGGTTAAACCGCTATAGAAACTTAAACTTAATTTCTTAATTTAACGAAGAGAGGGGGTAAAAACGAATTTATTTAAATACCTTTAAAAATATCAAAAGTTTATCTCATTATCAAAAGAGAAAATAATAATAAAAGATATCAAGTTTTAAAAAGAAGAAGAGATAAAACCCATTTCTATAAAAAAAAAAATGGTAGGAAATTTTTCAGTCAATCGTTATCTGAGAAAGTAAATGCAAAGCAGTCTCTTCTTTGTTATGATGTTTGCCTCAGGCATCTTTACGCACCAAGAGGGACCACAGAGTTTCCAACTTCCATCATTTGTTAAGTAGAAAAGAATTTTAACAATCTCTGCCAAATATATAATCTTCCAGCATAAGATTTAAAAAAAAAAGAAGAGAAAAAACCATACAATTCTTCATTTTTTTAAGATAAAAGGATAATTATTTTATTACCACAATTTGTAATTTTCTTTTGTTTAACTATTATTATTATTAATTGTTTAAATAAAAAAGGATAACTTTCTTATATTTTTAAACATTTTTCTTGTAGTCGAAATTAATAGTTTAGTAGTACACACGTACACTGTACGTCAAAAGAATATAATATTTTTGATTAAGAGTTGTAAATGAATTAATTCCCTTGTAAATTGGGTCTTTTGCTTTCAATTACGTTTTGCTTAATGAGTTATTTGTTTGGATTTTTCCTTTAAAAGATGGCGAATACAAGAGGTTGTTAGATAATTACAATGTCAAGAGTAATTTTCTTTTGGGTGGACTCGATTATTGTTCGGTAAGAAAGAGAAGTCGGAGATTCACCAAAACACCAAAACAAAGAAATTGGATAAACATCAAGAAAACAAACAAAATGTCCCTTCCTAGATAGAGAAGAAGCAAACGTTTCTCGTTAATTTTTTTTTCTTTCTTTNCATACGCTTTTAACATTTTAAAATTTCTTTCTGAAAATATTAAAATATAAATTCAATGTTTTATAGTATTATAACTTCTACACAGACCAAGGGAGAAAAAAAAATCATATTTTAGAGAGACGACAGAGAATTCGAAATTGGTAGCAAACAAAAGGATGCTTCAGCTGTGTTTGTCCTTTTTCCCAGGTGGTGATATTGATGCCAAGCAATTCAGGAAAAGGTTTTCTTGATTCCGTTTTAAGTAAATACAGAACCAGTAGAGAAATCCAAGTATAGTTGGATATATGCTGTCAAAGGACTTGCATTCTGATTTGTTGGTTTGTACTAAATCCTATTTTCAGAGTTAAGGCGAGAGAAACGAAAGTACCGCATTTATCTCCTGTTACCAACTTTCTTGTAAATCTCTAAAGAAACAATTGTTCGAAAGAGTGACTTAAAGTCATTCAGACTATTTTGGATCAGAAGCTACAGATTTCTTGATCTAAAATGTCCGAAAACAAAGAAAAAAATGGATTTGATTTATATATTATTTTTTTTTCTGTATTCTTTCTCGTAAATAAACAGCACATATTGTTATAACGGATTCAGAATAATCTCTTATAGTTAAAAGTTTACCAAGAGGATTACAGCATTAGTATTTATAAATAAAATAACAAAAAAAATCATTTGTTTTCCCTAGGATAAGATCAAATCCTGTAGAAATTTTGCTCTAAATAAATATATCCATCAACGGAGAGACACGAAAAAAATATTTTTATATAATAAAAAAAATAAAAATTATGTGAAAACATTTTTATAAGCGGATTTTTTTCCTGCTTAAAAATACATTAAATCTACTTAAATATGATATGATAAACGTTGTATTTTAATAATATTTTATTGAATAAAACATATAATATGAAAGAGATAAATTTCTATCATAAAAGTAGCTGAAAATATAACATTTCATTTATTTTTCTTATTAGAATCTTACAAATAAAATAATCTTCTTTTATAACTATACTAGAAATTGATATGAGTTGGTAAGAAGTCTTGTTAGCTCGTTAGAAGCAAACTGACAAGACTTTTATATACAAGCATGAAATAGTGAATTGATCTCTGAATAAATAAAAACCAGCGAAATAAATCATTTATTGGATTTACTCGGATACATTACCTGGATCGGAATCCTTTCCTTGAACTTTCATCACAACTACTACAGCTATAGCAACCAATACTAGAGCACCAACAACTCCAATTAACAATCCCAATATCGGACTAACAGTCGGATGTTCTCTATCGGCTGGAAGAAATAAAGAAATAGAATAAAGTGAAAATTATATATTATCGATAATAATTCGTATCCAATATCCTAGAAATAAATAAAAATATTTATTTTTCTACTCTTCAATTTAGTAATGCGATACAGGCGTGTTAATATTAAGTTAGAGCAGTAATAATGGAATCAAATTTTTGTCACCTGTTCTTCTTTCTGCCGGATGTAATGTACTAGTCATCAATGCTACCGAATTGCTTCTACCCTTGGCATTATTGGAGTAAACCATCAAAAGAAATGCTGTACCCGATGGTAAATTCGATACATCGAAAAGTGGGACGTCTGCAGATGTTAAATTAGTCAGAAGATGTTTGTCAGCCGAAGTATATACTTCTAAGTAAAACTGTTGTTTAAGCCCTCCATCGTATCCTGGTTCGCAAATAATCGTGAAAGAAGTGGTTGTTTGATTGGTTATTCGACAACTCTTCACTAGCTCTGGAGGACCTGAAAAGATATCAAATTGGAATTATGTCTTTGGTGGAAAAGCTTTTCTAGCAATTTTCTCTCCTTCGATTGCCTTTAGCTACGGTTATGCAGTTTATTATTGTGATTTTTATGACGTGTAATTTTTTTTAAAACATTGGAAAATAGATTTCTCTTCGTAGAAAAATATTTTATTTTTTGTTTCTTGTTTTCTCGACTTTACAGCAATGTAAAAAAACTTCCAAATTTTCAAATGCCATAAAATAAAAATGTGTAAAATGCATTTTACTAATATCTTAAAGTATGTAAATTTTGCGATGTGAACATTATAATATCGTTAAAAGTTCTTAAACTATTTATTATGTACCATTAGGATGTATATTAGAAGAAAAATAAATGTATTCGTGTGTTATGATTTGATTTTATTAAGTTTTAAAGATGAATATTTAACTATTCCGTTCAAATATTCTGACTGAATCGACTTAAACTGTCGAACTGTACAATACCAAACTAAAATTCTCTAGAGAATTTAAATTGCTTTAGTAGACTACCGCAATTATGGCCATTTTAGAAGAATCAAACACAAACTTTTGCTGGATAAAAAAGATAAACGACTGTATTTTATTGAATATTGAATTTTTAAAATATTTATTTCTATTTGAAATAGTACACTTGCTTTTATTTTTAAACTCATTGTAAAACAGTCAAATATTGATATAAAGTTCATGTTTTCTGTATAAAAGTTGAACTTCATTATAAAATTTTAACACGAATATAGTATTACAAGTTTCGATATAATGAATACATTTATTACGATGATATAAAATATTCTAAATTTTATTTTAATTTTAAAAACATTTTCAAATTTATAAATACAGTCAAATCTATAATAACGGCCATCTATAAACGACGGACATTATCTATGAAGTGCATACTAAACGAGCAAAAATTATTGTGACATTGTCACAATGCCGGGCTGCAATTTTAATCATATTTTAATTTATTTAGTTTTAAAATGTGTGGTCTGGATATCAAATTAGTAGTGTCTTGCCCCTGTACATCATACTTTTCCACACAACATCAAAGTCATGCCGGTTATCTATGTAACTCCTTTCTGGGGAAAATTTTTGAATTAAAATCACGTTATTTCTGGTCTACAACGGAAGTTCGTATATTGTTAATCGGGATCTCCTACCCCCAAATTTTCATATCTGGTCTCTCGATTATCATCTATCTAACACCGTTCTCGAAATTAAGGAAGGGTAGACAGACACACAGTGCGAATTTATAGGTCTACACTTTTTTAAATTTGCTGCTTAATAATTTCCAAATAACTTTCGAACAATGGTATATTTTTATGTTTCCATCAGTGTCCTTCGTTTAGAGGTTTGACATTAAAAAATATATATAGAAACTTTTATTTATTAAATTAAGCTATACTTTACAGATTTAAAATATATATATTATAGAATATCGTGGAATTTTTTATATATAGATCTATAAAGTATTTTTTTTATATTTAAAAAAGAATTGCAAATTTTTTTCTATTGAAAAATATTTTATTTTTTTATATAGAAACGATTTAGGAAAACCTCCAGAGAATTTATAAGCATGAAAGTGTAGTTCAAAATTTCTTATTTATAAACTTTTATCGATAAATTTTGGAATGTTTTTAACGTCTAGAGAGACGATACAATTGCTTTAAAAAAAATAAATGCTGTCGAATGGATGCAGCGGAAAAAATCCTAGAGATTTCAAATGTGTGGAAATTCCGTTTATTCTTCTACTCTATTCTACCTGAACAAGAGTAAAGTGTAAATGTAGTTTCTCTTACATAGGAAAAGGTTGATCCACTAGAGATTGCCATACTTGATTTCTCATGCGAAAAGCACATGAACGCTTAGTTTGACACATTGACCGACCGGATTTCAATTGCATACAGACAAACAGGTATATATTTAGTATATTATTATTATTACTACTATTACTACTTGTTCCTGATTATCAAAGTTTATACAAAAGAACAAAGTCAAAACAAGACTTTGATTAATATTTAATGAACTTTTACAAATAAATAATTTTAATTTTTAATCACTGACAATAGAATTAAATGAATCGTTAATTGTGTTGTTTCGTGTGCATCTATAACACTGCTTCGACATAAAAGAAGACAATTGTAAAAATAGAATAAAAGATAAAATAATAACAATAAGTTGATTTGCCTTTTAAAGACTTATTTACATTAAAATAACTTTAAAAATTCTTTCTTAATTAAAATTTTAATTAATTTTATTATTATTATTATTTTTTAATTTCGTGTCTTTGTAATAAATTTATATAGTTTATAATACATTTTAAATAATTAATCATGCATTATTTAAGTATAAAATAATATTTTATCATATTTTAGAATCAATAATATGATAAATCTACCTACAAAATACTTAAAGAAAGATATATGCAGTTCTTCTATTAATAGATACTCCACTTTCTTATTCAATAACTTAAACATTTTTTTAAAAAGTAAATATATTCTTCAAGAACTTAAAGAAATTCTAAATATATTATGCATATTTTTTCTAAATTTTAANATAGTTAAAATTTATTTATAAAAGTATATAATAAAAGTCAAGTAATGTACTAAATTTTATCACGAATAAATATCTCAAAATATGTAAATAGCTTATAAATTAAAAAAGAATTTAACGAAGTGTGTAGGCCTGTGTAGTATAGTAAGTGTCTGATCAATCTGAAGTTTTAAGAGTGATGCTTAAGAGGGTTAGATAAGTCTGAGATGCCTTCATAACAAGTATGAGATGTGCTATGATAACAAGTATTATTAGAGAGCTTGATACCTCATTTATCTATGGTATATTGATAATAATTATCTATTAATCTCATAAAGTGCTAACTTAAACACGCCTTTCAATCAAATATGCTTCAGATTTTGCTTAAAATAACTTTCGAATATATTAATAAATATATTTTACTGAATTTAATAAATTTTCACAAAGTTTTATAAAAGATTTTCTATTAACAAAAAATTATCTTAAGTTTTTATAATAGTCATTAAAATTTGAATTAAATCTTTCTTCCTTTAAATGAAATCTTTTCATATACAGACGGACGTGAATAATCATTACTATAGCGCTTTTATAGAATACTAATAGAATAATGAAGCTTTTATTACGTTTATACAACGAATATCATGTGTAAATGCATCTTGGTCATGTGTTTATGTGTTTTCTTTGTCGGAAATGCAATTAAGTTTGCTGTTATCTAATTTAATGGTGACACGTTTAATGAAAGATTAAAAATAGTACCGAAAAGGTAATTAATTTATCATTAATTTCATTATAACCAATGTTTCGATATTAGAGAATGCAGACTGACAATCGTACTTCTCTGTTTATGACTGGAAAATACAATATAAGGAATGTATAAAATTGATATATGACACGGTTTTGAATGTTGAAAAAATTCTGGAAGAGATAATATATATTTTAAAATAAACTATTTATGAGAATATCAAAATTTATGACGGTTTGTAAACATAGAAACACAAAGATTTACAGGAAAAAAAAATAAACTTTTTTCTTTAAATTTTCATTGTTTTTTCTCTTATATTTCTGACATTTTATAAGAAATTCTGCATTTGTCAAGTGAAGAGAGTCTAAACTATGATTATTATTCACGGGTTATCTTTTGTATAACATAACTTTAATAAATGGAAACTATTTATCATTTCAATGTGCTTCATCTTTTTATATGTGGTGAATTAAGTTAATATTTTTTTATGTTAAAAACTATTAAAAATAGTTTATGAAGTAATTCCGGAAACATCTAGGAGAGATTCTACTTGAATAATGAGATGATTTCGGTAATATAATAATGATAAAAGACTTACAACAGATTAAACTAACAAACTCTAGCTTGATACGATGATAACTTAGATTTTACTGTGGATTATGACTGTTAAAAATGACTGTACAGGTCAAAGGTTATTCAATACAACCAAAAATAGCAAAAGAGGAAAAAGAATTGCGGCTTGTACACCATAACTCTTATACAATTGTCTCGCCTGGATGAAAGTTTTACTTATCTTCTTCTGTTACTTATTAAACTTTTAAAAAAAAGGATAGAAATTAAGCTCCACGTACAGAAAATTTGTTTAAATTCCTGAAGGCTTTAATAAAAAATAATAAATTAAAACTTTTACACAGTTTTTTCTTTTAAATTTTAGTTAACTTCTTCAAGAAGGAATCATCTCGTTTCGTTAGAAACTCTTCATTGCAATGGAAGATCATAAACAGCAATACTTAATTAATATTATTTTCATGCTGGATGCTTTCGTAACAGTAAAACTATTTTCCCAAAGCTAAAATAAAGGAGTTCTTTTTACTTTTAAACTCGTAAAACATAAGAAAATTTCAAAGGGAGAGTGGGGGAGGAGAAGAAGAAGAAGAAGAAGAAGAGTCAAACTTTAAGAAAGAAATAAAAAAAAAAAATTAATTTATAATTACTAAACTTTCTTGAAAATTTTTCGTTTATTTTTTCGAGTAACTTATTTTATTATCGTAGTAGTAAACTCAACCTTTCAGTTATAAAACGATGAATGTCGTTGTAAACTGCGAATAAAACTATCTTTCCAAACTCCCAGGGTGTAACTTTACAGCAATCAATAAAAATCACCATTTACACTTTAAGTTTAGACTTTTATGAAAAATTTATAAAGATATAATTTAATTATTGAATTTCATAAAAATATCGTTGTAATAGTACTTAAATCGTATAAAATTAATAAAGTGAAAAATCCCCTTGCGTGTATATAATTACTCAATTGCTGCAAGACACAAGTACTTAATGGTTCATAAAAATTGCTAGTTGTTTTAAATATCACNTATGGGAGGAATTCCTTCCATATTTAATACGAATTTAATACGAAATAATTAACGGGTCATTAGTAAAATATAGAGTTCGCTGAATATTTTTTGCTGTTATAGAAAAAATAGTCATAGTTTTTGTTATAAAAACTATAGAAACTGTCTGTTTGCCATGTTTGAAAATGACCCATTCATCAAATAGGCGAGGATACCTTAGAGGCCTATAAGAAGTGTCCGGTATATTATACTGTCGCCTGACCCGAATTTATGACACAGTAAACTTCAGTTTCATAAAATTGATCAAGGTAAAGTTGCACATAAATCAAAACTGTCAACCATTTACAGCAAATTTCTTCTTTCTTTCGTGCATGCCCTCCTGTAACTGTGTCTATCAATGTATATCTATCAATGTAAAAAAATGAATTATTGCAAAAAAGTTTCCTTATCACGTATACATTATTTACTTACACTGAACTTCAAGTTGTACATCTTTACTCTTTCCTTCACCTTCCGAATTGGATGCGATGCATCTATAATGACCGCGATGATCCTTCTTCACCTTTTGTAATACAAGTGACTGATTAATCATTATTATTCCGGGATTCGTATTGCTGAAGAGTGGTTTACCATCGAAAATCCATCCCAATTCTGTTACTCTAGGATTTGCTTTAATGTTGCACTCGAAGTAAACGTCGCTACCTTCTTTAATTTTCGATCTCAATATATTTGCTCCAAGTGCTAAATTCAATATGGGCGCATCTGGAATACACAAATATAGTCAATATTTTCGCTGTAAGAAAGTTAAATTCCTTTTTTTAAAATAGAAATATTGTGGGAAATGTTTTTAAAGCTTGTAAATTTAATATTAAACCTTGAACATCATTAAAAGAAAGTTCTATTCCTTAAATTAATATATGGAATAGAACTTTTTTAAAATGATGTTCAAGGTTTAAGATGTATATTTAATTTTTTTTTTTTTTTTGCATTTCTTCTCGTGTATATTATATTTGGCAATCTTTTCTTCAGCGAGAATTTGTCTTTTGTTTTAAATAAACAGGATCGAACTGTATTTTTGTGTGTGTTTGTGTGCTTTTTTTTTATTTTCGAGACACCCTTTCGTTTCGGTTAAAGTGGTAAAAAGAGAAACGACAGGGAAAACCCATTTCTTCAAATATTGTTGTTGAAATGTGACGTTTAGACACGAACTAAGTAGAAAAGTCATTTATATCAATAAAAAGTCTCGGGTGGTGTATCTGATATCGTCACGAGCTTGTCGTGAAGAAAATTCAGATAGATTAGTAGAAATTTATTATTTTGACACTATAAGACTCACAGTGTACATTGAGTAACCATCTATCAGCAATTCCACTATTTGGCAACGTCGGATGGTCTGCTCTGCAAGACAAAGATTTCCCGTTGTCGTCAACAGAAGGTGTGAATGTTAGCAAACTGGTGGTGATGTTTCCATCATCTGACACGCTCTCCTTGTACGATTCTAGCTTCTTGCCGTCCTTCCACCACGATAAATGTGCGGGAGGCCTCGAACCGGTACTTTCACAAACTAATTTTACTTCCTGTCCAGCTGATACTGGTCGATTCGATTCGATGATGTACACTTCGAGTGGCTTCACTGTAACATATAGAACAAACGGATTATCACATATAAACATCTTCATTTTTCTTTTTCCTTTTTCATTTTCTATCTACCTTAACAGTAAAAGGTAGTGAGGAAGTCAAAAATGGCTTAAGTCCAAAAGAATTCAGGGCAAAATGCCAAGTATTCTAGAAATTCTATCAATGTGATTCTTCCTCCTCACATTTATTACACCAAAAATATCTTTAGAAGTAGAAAGGTACTAAGATTAAATTGATTATTTTTTAATATATTAATTTATAAAATTATATGGAGCGGATGAAAGTAATGATTATTTAATGATTTTCTTTATTATTAAACTTACAGTTAAGATCTAGGATGACAGAACTAGTCTTTGGAACCGTTAAGTTTGTGTTGGATGCTTGACAAGAGAAAACTTCCATAAGGAAAGATCTTTGTAAATTCTTAAGAGTCAGTTCGTTCCTGACGACACCTTTAACTGTTGGTTTGTAGCTGTCATCTAGTAATGTAGACCCTCTCCACCAGGTAACTGAAGGAGGTGGTGAACCTGTAACAGATGTTTCGTGTAAGTACACTAAATGCATTTGTCCGTTGTCCGTCTGTTATTGACAGATGTTACAGAATTACACAAAAACTAAGTAGCTATAACGGATAATGTTGTTTGTGAGTTTTTAGAAAATATTACTTTCCTCTCCTCCTCTTATTTTTTCTAATCATAAATTACGAGAACATTACTTATAACTGAAGTAAGTAACTCAGCAATAAGTGAAGCTATAAAAGTAAAAAATGTATTTTGTTTAAAAGATTTTTACAGTGCAATTTCTAAACGCAATTTATATTTTTACTCCCATTAAATTGTCCTATTAAATAAATAAGTAAAACTTTGACAATTTTTAAATAAATAATCGTTATTGCAACAAACATTAATTCAATTTAAAAGAATTAAATATATTTAATTAAATTATTANTGGGCCGTAATTTTTTATAATATTTTAAATTAATTTAAACTAAAATATATGCTCTCCATTTCAAATGAGTAGCGTCTTGCCCCTGTAAATCATACTTTTCCTGTTAACAACAGAGTCGTGCCGGTCATCTCACTCCGTTCTCGAGATTAAGGAAAGACAGACAGACGGACGAACGATAGTAAGAATTTAAAGGTCTACAATTTTTTCAAATTGCAGCACAAAAACTCAAATTTGATTTATGAAAAGCAATTTAGAAGCATTAAAGTATTACGTACGAATGAGCAAAGAGCAAGTTGCCTTGTTTATCTTTACAAAATTTATGTATGTATATATAAATCTTGTAAAGATAAACAATGCAACTTGCTCTTTATATATAATTAGATTTGAAAACAACGATTTAACTAAAGAAGGATAAATATAATATGATAAATATTATATAAATAAAAGGTTTTTTTTAAAAAATTCTTCTTCTTTAAGAATTATAATAATTTTGATTTTATACACATATATATTAAAGGGTAATCGATTTAAAATAATATTTTATCATATTTTAGAATCAATAATATGATAAATCTACCTACAAAATACTTAAAGAAAGATATATGCAGTTCTTCTATTAATAGATACTCCACTTTCTTATTCAATAACTTAAACATTTTTTTAAAAAGTAAATATATTCTTCAAGAACTTAAAGAAATTCTAAATATATTATGCATATTTTTTCTAAATTTTAAGAAAGAAAAAGTAAATTTTTAACTATTTTTTATAAATATTATTTTAAAGTTTTTTTTAAGTCTATTGTAATAACTTTTAAGGAATATATTTAACTAAATTGGAATTATGTCTTTGGTGGAAAAGCTTTTCTAGCAATTTTCTCTCCTTCGATTGCCTTTAGCTACGGTTATGCAGTTTATTATTGTGATTTTTATGACGTGTAATCTTTTTTAAAACATTGGAAAATAGATTTCTCTTCGTAGAAAAATATTTTANCGTATAAAATTAATAAAGTGAAAAATCCCCTTGCGTGTATATAATTACTCAATTGCTGCAAGACACAAGTACTTAATGGTTCATAAAAATTGCTAGTTGTTTTAAATATCACCCTTGATACCACTACTACTTGTCTGTCCTCTGATTGTTTTTTTTTCTGCCATTAAATTTGACATGTCTTAAGCATTAACAGCTTTAAAAAAAATTGATAAAATGATTATAAAGTTCAATGCTTATCTTATTCAAAAAATGATAAGTTTATATCGAAATAACTGACAATTTAGTAGTTCCTACCTTTTTTTTTACAAAATTAATCATACTTTATGTTCCTAAAATATTTTAGAGTGCGGTAAGTATACAATTTTTTAGCTCGAAATACTCTTTTTAGTAAAGTAAGCAATGAGAATTCTCTTTAAAAATGTTATTTTTGAGAGATAAACTATGCTAAACTTCATCAAAAATTCTTTCATCAAGGAAAATAAACGAGGCTTAATTTCACTAAAATTCTTTTTTTTTAAAGGGTAAAATAAACATAGCTAATTAATTACAATGGAATTTTTTTCGAAGAATAAACTTCAAACTATCTAAAGAAAATCAAAGTACACTTAACATTTAACATTCAATAAGCTAATTTATTATATATATTTTCTTAAACTTGGCATCCACTAAAGGTGGGAAAAACATTAAAAAAATGAATATATTTACTCCGATATTTGACTTAAAGTTTTTGAAGATTAAAAACGGTTTGATCGATATTATAAAACTCGATTTTAAGATATTTTTAAACGATAAATCAAGCAAAATTTTGATAGAATCGATTAAAGTCACAGTATCGATCGCCGAAGAATTAAACGTAGAATTTAAATATTTTATTTATTTATTTTTCTATTATTTTACTAGTAGATATTTTAANTTGTCATAAAAGTAATTTAATTCAAATATAAATTTTTTTCTTGAAAATATATTTATTGTCGAAGTTATATGTGTATTCTATGCATAGTTACAATCACTCTTCTACACTTTCATAAAAATAAAGTAGAATTTTTTGTACTTTATCTTGAAGTTACATGATACATTTCTAGATTTAATGTCAACACCTCTAGGGAAAGTTTAACAAGATGCAATGTCTCTTACATGAAAGAATTCAAACAATTTTTTTTTATGTTTTACTAACCTCAGTATCGGAAATATATAACTTATATATAAAGTAATACAAAGTCAAGAAAATAAAAAATAAAAGTCTCTTATATGTAAATTAAAATAACTTCATGTTATTAGTGAGTAATAATTTTATTGTTTTTTTAAATCCATTTTATTTAAATGTTAGTTGTTTTTTTATAATGTTATTCTATGGAGAATAATTCAAAAGATGTTTCATTAAAGTACATTAAGTCAATGATAACGCTTCTTCTCTGTTTTCTAAATTGCTCGTTGTAAAATATAAATTATATCTTAAATTATCTTTGCTGTTAATAAGCTTAATGTTGTTAAATATATCTTTTGTCATTTTTCTTGAATTATAATTACAAAAAATTAAAAGCTTTACTTTTCTATCCTTATTTTCTACAATTTCAATTTTATTATTACAATTTCTGTATTTTTTTTCCTCTTTGCAANTTCATCAAGGAAAATAAACGAGGCTTAATTTCACTAAAATTCTTTTTTTTTAAAGGTAAAATAAACATAGCTAATTAATTACAATGGAATTTTTTTCGAAGAATAAACTTCAAACTATCTAAAGAAAATCAAAGTACACTTAACATTTAACATTCAATAAGCTAATTTATTATATATATTTTCTTAAACTTGGCATCCACTAAAGGTGGGAAAAACATTAAAAAAATGAATATATTTACTCCGATATTTGACTTAAAGTTTTTGAAGATTAAAAACGGTTTGATCGATATTATAAAACTCGATTTTAAGATATTTTTAAACGATAAATCAAGCAAAATTTTGATAGAATCGATTAAAGTCACAGTATCGATCGCCGAAGAATTAAACGTAGAATTTAAATATTTTATTTATTTATTTTTCTATTATTTTACTAGTAGATATTTTAATTAATTTACAATTTATCGAAATTAGAAAGCGTTAAAAGAACAAAGCGTAACTTAGATTTAATATAACAAATAGTAATATTGTGGTTTCGAAAGTGAAACAGGTTGATTACTGTTTTCTCAAACCAATTAAAGTCGATCGATCGGAAAAGACATTAAGGAGGTGATAGAAAAGAATATACTTCATGTTCCACTATTGTCAATCTACTATAACGGTGTCGTTGCTCTAATCGAAGAGCGTGTACATAGTTGAGTGGTGTGTAGGATTAGGATGTTGACCATTCAGAAAAGTTGACTATTAAGCTTCGTGAATTCTCACCGAATAAGTTGTAAGAGAAGCAATAGCTTACATTTGCTCAGGAATCGCTATAAACTCCAAATTGTTGTACTAAAATTTTCTTGCTGTTTACACTCTGATGAACCGGAGAAATGGAAGGGGAGGTAGTAAGCACTTTACTCCCGTTTTCGGATCGATAGGGAAGAGATCCCTTTAATCTCTTTTGTCCCCATTTTAGGGGGTGGAGTAGACACTCCCGCAGGCACCGACAGTCAACCCATTTCATTTCTTCTGTGAAATTGTTGTCTCTGTTGGAGAAAGTTTCCGTAACTGTCTCATAAACCTTATATAACTGGACATGACTTTCTGTCCACTGATATAACTCGATCCTGACGGCTGGAAGATAAACCGTCCAAAAAAAAGGAGGAGGGGGAAATGAAGAAAAAACAACAACAATAAAAAAAAAGAAAACAAAGAATATAGTTGGATGCAAGCGTCGAGTATTATCTTCTAGTGGAGACGTTTGGCTTGTCTATCCATTTACGAATGGATGAAGCACAATTCTCCATCTTTCATAAAGACAACTATCTTCTTTGATACATTGTTTTCTGTTCTTAATCGTGATACGAATAAAATCGTTTTTAAATAAATAAACTCTAGTAGAATATAAATTTATTATTTTATTTTTTAAGAAGACATTAGAAAAGTTTTTTCGTGTCATTTTAGATTTGACTGTCGTTTTATGGGGTGGACCAAATGTCAGTTAACTTTGCGTTAACTGACATTGTTTATGTGTATTCTCNTAATTTTATCATTATCTTATGTTTTACGAATAGATGCTGCATTTTCGTTACACTAAGATGTAATCACATTGTGTTGCATTGATGAAATAGCCTAAACCAACAAAGAGGATGCCACCCAAGAGGAAGGCATCCCCATGGCCATCCTCAGGGGCATTTTTTCTATGTAAAAGTGGCTCCTATTTAGACACGTAAAACTGTACAGGCGTGAAACCTCACCCAAACTACCAGTGTTCAGCAAAATACTACTGTTTTATTCATTTTTTTTAAATATAGAAAGTGAAAAAAATGTTAAAATTAATATTATTATATGGGCATTTTTTTTTCCTAAAGACGTTTCCAATAACCCTCATCCCACAGCAGTATACAATACTTAATGTAAGAATAATACTTGTTCTAACAAAGTCTGGTCAATTTTCTTTTTAAAAAATAGTTTACCCGACTTCCAATTATTTAAAATAAACATGATTTATATTGATTTCGTATACAAGTTAACGTTTCCTGCCTCTATTCAATGGTCTCTATCTTTCCATTTATTTTTCAATGGTTTAAAACATGAAAGTAGTTTCTCTAACGTAAGATTCTTCATAAATAGAACTTTTATATAAATGAATCTTTATTTTCTTTTCGTATTGAAATCTTTTATTTATAACCAGTGAAAGTCAGATGCAATTTAGAAATTAAATAAATAAATTTAAACGTAATTAATTTCTTTAAAACATTTTCTGGATTTTAATGAATTATGCAAATATTTAAATGTATTTATTAATTAAAATAAAATAGAAAACTTAATAAATGATATTATTATAAGAAATATTATTAAAAATAAATAATAATTAAATTAAATATTTATAAAGTTTTTTTGTGGATAATAATTATTCATTCATTCATTTTGTGATAATAATTATAATAAAAAAAATTAAAATGAGTGAATATATTTAAATTAATATTGTAAATTTTTTATTGTTTACATTAATATTTTTTGTTTACTGTTTACAGAAACATATACAATGCAGTTTATTTGCAATGTAAACATAGTTTTTTAAAAAATAAAATTATAAAAATGTAACTTGTTTATTTAATTTTTCTGCTTTAAAATTGTGCTGAGAATTATATTAAAGGTAAATAAAAATATAAAACTTTTAAAAATAAAAATAAAATAAAACATGAAAGAATTTCTTTAACTCAATATATTTTATATATTTTATTTGGTCATAACTAGAAGCAGTGATTTATAGTTCAATCTCATTAAAGTTAACACATTTCTTTTTATATATTACTTGAATTTAAAAGGATTTTATATATGAATTTATTTTACTTAAAATTATTTTTAATATAAACAAAACTTAAAAAATTAAGTGATGGTAAAATAAACAAAATATATTAAAATAAAATTTAAAATGACTTTTTCTGACATCAAAATGAATTATTTATAGTTTAAAAATTGAATTTTTATTACTTTTATTAATATTTTATATNAAACTTATAACTCAACGTAAAAAGTTTTTAATTAAAAGGACACTTTCATTTAAGCACGCATCATCATCGAATAGCATACACAATTATGAATTTGATGTAATAGGCTTATGTTGTTAAAACATTAACGTCGAAATATATTCACGCAAAACTATGAGAAATAACGAAAAATATGTTTATAAAATAACAAAGAAACTTCTATTTACCTATTTAGAAAAAGTTTTTAAAAGCATTTGTCAATTCCTTGTGGGAAAAGAGTGAATATTCCGTTTTAATTCAAATTTCACCCATTAAATTTTCGAATAATTGAAATTTTACCCGTTAAATAAAATTTTAAAATAAAAATGGATTTTCTTTCCTTTTAAAACTCTGTTTCGGTTTCAGTTTTTCGTTAAAGTCAAAACTTTGATTTGGTAACATGACCGGTTCATAGATTTCCCATAAGAAAAACTTTTACTTTCTTAAGTAAAAGATTTTCTTAATGTCATAGCGCTGAAAGAGTAAAAAGGAATAAACATAAGAATAATTATTTAACTGGCCGACATATTTAACCACATCATCCACGAAGATACGAAAGCCGAATCCTTTGGAACGAGATACATCTCCTTCTGGCCTTTAATTTTCGAGTTTTGACGAAAAGTCATTTTGTAACGTTAGGATACAATAATATTGAGTTTTAATTAATCAACAGATATACTATTTGAAGTACAGTATAACATAAAATGAACATCAAAATGCAGCTGTGATAAAAGTCCCATTCAAAATTATTTTTAAAATGTATTATTTACAACGTGCTAAAACTGTTATAATAGATTAATAATAGATTAATTTAGATATAATAGATTAATTTTTGGATATCAATCTTAGTTACATAGATTCAAACTTAACAATTTGAAATATCCACTTATCACATTAATAAGAAAAAACCAAGCAAAAATGATAGAAAACATAATAGTAGTATTAGAAATGCTAAATCAATATGAATCACTTTTAAACACCTTAAGTTGTTAATAATTTCCTTACCTTGATTCATAATTCTGTTCTACAATAAGGTCCTACGCGTTACACATCAGTTCTATAAATAAAATGGTATATTAATGTTATTACCAATCGTTATATAGACTTGTAACAACGAATGCTATTACCTATTTCCAATATATTATTGTAATTTTATTTAAAAATAAAATTATTTTTTTTTAATATTTATAGATTTTTTTAAATCTTTAAATACATTATAACTTTATTAAATTTAATATTTTCCTATAGAAGAATAAATATTAAAATAGGTGTAACAAATAATTAGTTTTGTATTTTGTTAGTTATTAATGGTAGAAATTAAGCTTTTAAATATATTTATAAAAAAAAATAATTTATAACTTACTGGCTGGAAGCATCCTAAATATACATGGTTCTTTCTGAACTCCTATTTCGTTTCTTGCCCAGCAGTATAAACCACCATATCCAATCATAGATTTAGGATTATATTTGACAGTACTCATAGTTCCATTAGTGGTAAATTTTCTAATTTCTACAGTCTCTGCCGTGTTATTTAATAACCACCTGAAGCTGACTTCATCTGGATCAGCTTCCACTTCACACGACACATTTACAGTTTCATCTCTACCAATTCCATAAAGTATCTTTTGTCCTTCTTTGCAGACTGGCGCATCTACAAAAGAAAGAAATACAAATAAAATTATTTTATTTTATCACTTAATGATGTTTAAAAACATTTTACGGATAAATAAAACATTTTTTAAACACCACGATAATGTAGAAAGCTAATTTTAATTAAGTTCTTAAGTGTTGACGTATGTTGATTGTTGCTTCAGAGGAAGGGGATGAAGAGAAAAATTAATATGATATGAAGCGGAAATGAAAACATTCCTAAAGAAGTAATTATGTAAAAAATGTAGCTTTTATACGTAATATTTTAGATGCTTTTTGTGTTCATTATACCGTCTGAAGTAACATTAACAATAATAAATATTTTTTTAAGTACAAGTAAAAAAAGTCGGAATAAAAATAATTAAAAAGCAAACCTACAAGGAGAATAATTTGTTTCCTTTACAAAATGCAAAAATTGGACTTCTAAAAACTAGATCTAAATTTTTTTTTCCTATTTTGCTGTCTTCTTCGTTTCTATTAAATTTTTTTTTCTTTTCTTTTTACAAGAATGACGGATCTCTCCATCTGAGGTAATGGTGAAATAATGAAGGCATATATACTGTAGATGAAAAACGAAAAGTTAAATCGCAGTCACAAACAGAACTTAAACGAATTTTTCTCTTTTATATTGAATTTGCTTAACGAAAACGAATTTTTATAAGAAAGAAAGAAACATTATTCATTTTAGATCTAATTTTAAGTTACAAAAGCTTCTCTCCTTTTTTTCTATTTTTCTTTTATTTACATTGTTGAATGAATTTATTAATAAATAAAACACATATTTTACATTTATATATATACAAATCCTTTATATAATATACAAATGTACGTGCTTATGTAATTTTTAAAGATATATGGTAAATTGGATAAACTGTCGTGTGTATGTAATATTTTAATGGTTATTTTTAATAAATCAAAATTTAAATTATTCTTTGCCTTCTTGGGCCTTTTTAATCAGGACTTATATAGTATGGAAGGAATTCCTCCCATACTTGTAGTATGGGAGGAATTCCTTCCATATTTAATACGAATTTAATACGAAATAATTAACGGGTCATTAGTAAAATATAGAGTTCGCTGAATATTTTTTGCTGTTATAGAAAAAATAGTCATAGTTTTTGTTATAAAAACTATAGAAACTGTCTGTTTGTCATGTTTGAAAATGACCCATTCATCAAATAGGCGAGGATACCTTAGAGGCCTATAAGAAGTGTCCGGTATATTATACTGTCGCCTGACCCGAATTTATGACACAGTAAACTTCAGTTTCATAAAATTGATCAAGGTAAAGTTGCACATAAATCAAAACTGTCAACCATTTACAGCAAATTTCTTCTTTCTTTCGTGCATGCCCTCCTGTAACTGTGTCTATCAATGTATATCTATCAATGTAAAAAAATGAATTATTGCAAAAAAGTTTCCTTATCACGTATACATTATTTACTTACACTGAACTTCAAGTTGTACATCTTTACTCTTTCCTTCACCTTCCGAATTGGATGCGATGCATCTATAATGACCGCGATGATCCTTCTTCACCTTTTGTAATACAAGTGACTGATTAATCATTATTATTCCGGGATTCGTATTGCTGAAGAGTGGTTTACCATCGAAAATCCATCCCAATTCTGTTACTCTAGGATTTGCTTTAATGTTGCACTCGAAGTAAACGTCGCTACCTTCTTTAATTTTCGATCTCAATATATTTGCTCCAAGTGCTAAATTCAATATGGGCGCATCTGGAATACACAAATATAGTCAATATTTTCGCTGTAAGAAAGTTAAATTCCTTTTTTTAAAATAGAAATATTGTGGGAAATGTTTTTAAAGCTTGTAAATTTAATATTAAACCTTGAACATCATTAAAAGAAAGTTCTATTCCTTAAATTAATATACGGAATAGAACTTTTTTAAAATGATGTTCAAGGTTTAAGATGTATATTTAATTTTTTTTTTTTTTTTGCATTTCTTCTCGTGTATATTATATTTGGCAATCTTTTCTTCAGCGAGAATTTGTCTTTTGTTTTAAATAAACAGGATCGAACTGTATTTTTGTGTGTGTTTGTGTGCTTTTTTTTTATTTTCGAGACACCCTTTCGTTTCGGTTAAAGTGGTAAAAAGAGAAACGACAGGGAAAACCCATTTCTTCAAATATTGTTGTTGAAATGTGACGTTTAGACACGAACTAAGTAGAAAAGTCATTTATATCAATAAAAAGTCTCGGGTGGTGTATCTGATATCGTCACGAGCTTGTCGTGAAGAAAATTCAGATAGATTAGTAGAAATTTATTATTTTGACACTATAAGACTCACAGTGTACATTGAGTAACCATCTATCAGCAATTCCACTATTTGGCAACGTCGGATGGTCTGCTCTGCAAGACAAAGATTTCCCGTTGTCGTCAACAGAAGGTGTGAATGTTAGCAAACTGGTGGTGATGTTTCCATCATCTGACACGCTCTCCTTGTACGATTCTAGCTTCTTGCCGTCCTTCCACCACGATAAATGTGCGGGAGGCCTCGAACCGGTACTTTCACAAACTAATTTTACTTCCTGTCCAGCTGATACGGGTCGATTCGATTCGATGATGTACACTTCGAGTGGCTTCACTGTAACGTATAGAACAAACGGATTATCACATATAAACATCTTCATTTTTCTTTTTCCTTTTTCATTTTCTATCTACCTTAACAGTAAAAGGTAGTGAGGAAGTCAAAAATGGCTTAAGTCCAAAAGAATTCAGGGCAAAATGCCAAGTATTCTAGAAATTCTATCAATGTGATTCTTCCTCCTCACATTTATTACACCAAAAATATCTTTAGAAGTAGAAAGGTACTAAGATTAAATTGATTATTTTTTAATATATTAATTTATAAAATTATATGGAGCGGATGAAAGTAATGATTATTTAATGATTTTCTTTATTATTAAACTTACAGTTAAGATCTAGGATGACAGAACTAGTCTTTGGAACCGTTAAGTTTGTGTTGGATGCTTGACAAGAGAAAACTTCCATAAGGAAAGATCTTTGTAAATTCTTAAGAGTCAGTTCGTTCCTGACGACACCTTTAACTGTTGGTTTGTAGCTGTCATCTAGTAATGTAGACCCTCTCCACCAGGTAACTGAAGGAGGTGGTGAACCTGTAACAGATGTTTCGTGTAAGTACACTAAATGCATTTGTCCGTTGTCCGTCTGTTATTGACAGATGTTACAGAATTACACAAAAACTAAGTAGCTATAACGGATAATGTTGTTTGTGAGTTTTTAGAAAATATTACTTTCCTCTCCTCCTCTTATTTTTTCTAATCATAAATTACGAGAACATTACTTATAACTGAAGTAAGTAACTCAGCAATAAGTGAAGCTATAAAAGTAAAAAATGTATTTTGTTTAAAAGATTTTTACAGTGCAATTTCTAAACGCAATTTATATTTTTACTCCCATTAAATTGTCCTATTAAATAAATAAGTAAAACTTTGACAATTTTTAAATAAATAATCGTTATTGCAACAAACATTAATTCAATTTAAAAGAATTAAATATATTTAATGTAATTATTAATTCAATATTTAATTAAAACAAATTTTTTTAAATACTTACCACCTTCAGCTTCGCATATTAATATTAAATAAAATCCTTCATCGTAAGGGCCTATGATATCTCTCATCCTCTGCCCGTGTTCATCTTTGATAATAACATCATTGGGTGGTACTAAATATTTTATAAAATTAAAAATTAACATTTTTTTTAATGATTTTCTAATAAGATTATATATAGAAATTATAAAATAATTATTTATATTATTAAAAATATAATGTCTTATAACGTAAATATACGAAATAAATCAACAAAACTTGTCATTTTTTATCCTCTCACATAAAAAAATATATATATATTAAATAAAAATCTTACTAAATAGTAAATAAATTAAAATTTTTACTTATTATTGAATATAAAATTAATTTTTTCTCCTTCGATTTCTTGACATTTTAATTACGGTTTTTAATTTATCATTGGTAAAAACTTTGACTTTTAACTTATCCATCAGACCATAAACAAAATTAAAACTTATAATACATTTTAAAAAATCTAATTTAAATATCGTTGACTTTATAAAATTAGAAAAAAAAATTCAATTTGAAAAATCAATAGAATAGAAGGAGAAAAAAAAAACAAGTTTCAGTTGCTAAGTTGCGCATTATATACGAACTGGATTAAAATATTTATTTAAATTATATTTCTTTTTTTTTTGTTTAATAACAAATCTTTGAAGTAGAAAATTAATAGAAAAGGATATTTAGATCGAAAGTTATTTTCGAAAAATATCAAAAACAGAAATTGTTTCATTAAAAGCGCGTTAACATTAAGAAGAATATTGGAAGCATAAAACAACTTTGCAAGTTTTATAACACAGAAAGATGGAGCCATTCGAGGAAAGTCTGTAAGATTTTAATAACAGTCGAGACTCTCGTTTCTTCCCACAATTTACCATAATTAATTAAGACACAAACATTAAATCGATGATAGCAAAGTTTTATTAAAATGCGAAGTACAAGATAATAAATTTTTTTTTTTTCTTAAAAGTTCCGTACAACACACAACATATTGTGTTTTCGTTAAAGTATCGATCGAATAATAAATTTTACAATTATTTCTTAATTAAATATCATTCGTATATTATAATTTAATGACTAATTTTTTACGCTGAGAGATGGCCAAACTTAGCATTGCATTTTTGTTTTTTTTTTTTTTTTTTTAAGGAATTTATTTATATATATATATCTTAACTGTTTAAGAAAATATTAAAGTGATGGATATGCATATTTTCCAGATAGGAGGCAACAAAATATGATTTTTTTTTAAAAAAAAGAATATTCTTATCAGTCTCATACGATAAGCGGGGCGTACATATCCAGATGCACATTTTTAACGACTTTTTCAGAAATCTTACTGTTACATATTTACCAAGGATACCTCAAATACGAAATTCGTCGACGATTGAAGAGAAGAAACCAATATTCTAAAAGTAGTAAAAATCTACCAGAGAAAAACCATAAATTGTTGAACAACCGAAAATTTTGCTGATCCTAGATAAAAAAAATAAGAAGAATAAAAAAAAAATTACTTCTTTTCGCATCGATGATAAGGAGAACAAGAGCTCTTTTACAAAAGCTAACATACAATTGTTTCCTTCATTTTGTATTCCATTCTATCTCTGGTGCTTAAAAAGCACTCTTGGAAAACTTTACTTAAAAACTAAAAAAAAAATAAAAAAATAAAATAAAATATGATGGTTGACCCTTCTAAACCGATACCCAGGATACAAGTTTTATACTGTAAGTAAACTCTAGGTGAATTTTAACATTAAACATAAACCGCAATCGACAGAGGAATACAAAATTGATAAAAAAATATATGTATACGTTACCTATGACTCGAAGTCTTAGACGCCTGAGTACTGTCCTCGATCGCCTGTAATCTACCCTGCACTTGTATTCACCGGCATCTTCTATTTTGACCGGGTCTAGAACCAATCTAGGAATTTTTGAAGTCACGTCGAAATGTGCCCTGGAATCCAATTCCGTACTTGGAAAATGTTTGGCATTTTGAAGTGTACTCTTTCTGGAATCTAAGGTGTAGATTGGTACTCCGAAGTCGCCTTTATACCAAAGGATGATGGAAATATCTTCTTCGACTGTACGGATACTGACATTGCATGGTAGTACTACTTTTCCGCCGAAAACGGCTTGGTATTCTGGAATGACTGAAAATACGAGAATGTTTTAGCTATTTCTTTCTATTATGTGGAACGTATGTCTTATCTGATCGATTCTGTCAAGCTATCTGTTTTGATCTTATTGAAAATTTTATTGGTACTTTACCGAAAAGGAGGAAACAAACTTAGTGATTTAGTTCGAAATAATTGAAATGTTTTTTTTTTTTGTTTTCGTTACTTTTATTTATTTATTTATGCTTATATTTTGTAAAAAAAATATATGATATATTTTATTTTATTTAAAGAGTAAACCTACTTCTTAGTAAACCTTGTTACTCCTTGCAACAAGGAGTAACAAAGTTTATTAATAAGGAGTAATTACAAAAATTAGAATTTGTCTGCTTGTTTAAAGTGTTTAGACAAGTCAACAAATTCCTATTTATATCTTATAATATTACTTTATATACAGCTCAATCAAGACGATAATAAAAAGGGTTAATTAAATCAATTTATTAATTAATGTTTTTACATAAATATATAATGACTAATCAAGTTATTTTTCTTATAAATATCCCTTTTCTTATATCTACTAAGAGTTTTAATACTTAATCAAACGATAAATAAACTATTATTATGTATAATTTTTTAGAATATTTTATAAACGTTTTTCTTTCTTCTTTATTTATTTATTTATTTATTTATTTTTTAATTTACTTCGAAACATATTTATGCTTTACACAAATTTAAATTCGATATAAAAATATATTTAAAAATTATAATTAATTTTACTTATTGTTTTTACAAATTTCTGCATTAAATATACTTAATTGAATATTTTCATTTAAATTTCGAAAGTTATTATCATTATTATTATTATTATATCTAACAAACTTAATAATAAATTAAAGAATTATATTTCCTAAGATCTTTGAGTAATTTGAAATTTGAACATTTTAAAGAGATTTTTCAGTATTTTAAATTAATCCAAATTTTAAAATTTAATTAATTTCAATAAGTTAAAACAATTCTCATGACGATATTATCGGCTTTATACTTATTTGAAGTATTATTGAAATCTTCGTAAATAATTGAAGGAAAAAAAAAATTTGTATATTATTTTCCTTAAATTAATCCTATTTATAATTATAAATATTCGATCGATTTAACTTAAAATTTTATAAAATTATACGATCGAAAACTAAATTTAATTTTTGACTATTCATGCCAACTTCCTAATTCTATAATTAGAGGAAACTAAGAAAATTAATAATGCAAATTTAATTATCTTTTCCTCTAAATTATCTAAAGTTAGTTTATTTAGTTCTTGTTATTGTTGTAAGCCTTTGTTTCGATTATCTAATCATTAATATTGAGCAGAATTATTCATCTAGAACATCGCATCTCAACCTTTATCACATTGGAAGAGAAACATCATTAAGAAACAATACAGTTAGGGATTACAAAAGAGCTCGCGAGATACCGGTTGGTTAAACCGCTATAGAAACTTAAACTTAATTTCTTAATTTAACGAAGAGAGGGGGTAAAAACGAATTTATTTAAATACCTTTAAAAATATCAAAAGTTTATCTCATTATCAAAAGAGAAAATAATAATAAAAGATATCAAGTTTTAAAAAGAAGAAGAGATAAAACCCATTTCTATAAAAAAAAAAATGGTAGGAAATTTTTCAGTCAATCGTTATCTGAGAAAGTAAATGCAAAGCAGTCTCTTCTTTGTTATGATGTTTGCCTCAGGCATCTTTACGCACCAAGAGGGACCACAGAGTTTCCAACTTCCATCATTTGTTAAGTAGAAAAGAATTTTAACAATCTCTGCCAAATATATAATCTTCCAGCATAAGATTTAAAAAAAAAAAAAAGAGAAAAAACCATACAATTCTTCATTTTTTTAAGATAAAAGGATAATTATTTTATTACCACAATTTGTAATTTTCTTTTGTTTAACTATTATTATTATTAATTGTTTAAATAAAAAAGGATAACTTTCTTATATTTTTAAACATTTTTCTTGTAGTCGAAATTAATAGTTTAGTAGTACACACGTACACTGTACGTCAGAAGAATATAATATTTTTGATTAAGAGTTGTAAATGAATTAATTCCCTTGTAAATTGGGTCTTTTGCTTTCAATTACGTTTTGCTTAATGAGTTATTTGTTTGGATTTTTCCTTTAAAAGATGGCGAATACAAGAGNATCCTGTTTATTGTTAAACTTTGTAAAAAAAAAAAATTTATTTAAATGATATTATAAAAATTGTAATTAAGATTTAATTTTTACGTTAATTTAAAGCTCTTTTATACTATACATTAAGAGTGTCTTTAATTACGAATCCTTTTTTTCGTAAGGAAAGAAAAAAAACAAAGAAATAACGATTAACGAAGAAAATAACAATAAAATAATTTAAAATAATTAATCTTAATTGTTTTGTATAATGCAAATTGAAACTCTGATGATTATATTGTGGAAAATTTCAGTAAACTATTACAACACTAAAGGCTAACACATTAACAACACCAGAGTTTTCTAATCACATTAATCTAAACGCGTACAGTATTGACAGTACAGAGATGTGTCTGTACACTACAGCCTTTGTGTCTACAGTTTTAGATCGCGGTCATAAATTAACTGAAGTGTTTCTATCCTAAAAAAAAACATAGAAAAAAATACAACTTTTTTTTCGCGAGAACAATCAATATTTATATTGTTTGCACTTCGAATAATACTGTTAACATCAGATGTTTAGAATTGCTAAAGTGGCATTTGGTATTTTGTGTACAGTACCTCAATTTTATATTCCACTCGATTTAACTCTTATGGTTGTTCTCAAATTAGTATAAGTACATAAACGAAGAAATTGCACATTTAAGAATGTCGTGTTAATAGGCTCCATTCGTGGAAAGTGATACAAATACGATAATACAAGTTAAAAAATGGTTTTCTATATATTTTTACAGACAGCACATAAATTCTCGGTTCTAACAAACTAAAAAACATAAAAGGGAGGAAGAAAAAATTAAACCCATCTCAATTTTTCTTTCAAATCTCCGTTTCCAATGAGAGATGAAAGAGAATCTCTAATATAATAAATCAGTTATTGGTATCCTTTAAAGGGATTGGTGTGCTGTTATCCGAAGCCAAAAGACTGTCCACGTGTTCAAATGTTAAGTTATGGTGCATTTATCAGGAGCTAAAACGAAAAAAAATACATCATATCCCATCTTTCAAGTGTAGCAAAGGATAGGAAAAGAAATAGACCGAGAAAATATGTCACCTAGATATAATGGACATGAAAAGAATACGTGACAAAATAGCTGATTCTCGAAACCAATAAAATCTTATTTTGGATCTAAAAATATAGATTTCTTTACTGTTTTTATAGATATTTATCATAAGTGGTAAATTCTTTAAGATTTATATACATTTAGGATGCACGCTCGAATGTATATAAGGAAGAGTTTCTCTTGAAGGATGAAGATTTGTTTACGGTTCCATTGTAAATATTACATCTAATGCATCCTTAAAGCTCCAGTTACGTAACTAGGATTTGTTGGTAAAATATGTATAAATCGGATTTTAAAAAAAGGTAATTTATAATCTGTAAAAGTAATTTTTCACTCGAAAATAATCGATCGAAAACGCTGACTAGATTCACCAATGGGTTATAAACTAGGATGAGGATTTAAGAGTTAGCAGTTCGGAAAATGGATAAAAAAAAAACGTTACAAAAAATTCAATACGTTATGTATTAAATCATTTATATACTATTTCATATCAATATAGGGGTCATCAATAGTAATTATGCTCCTAGAAAGGGCTTTTAACATAGATATATATATATATTATTCGGTGTCATTATTCTTGGTTATGCATTATATGCTTATAGAGTACTTAATGGTCTACAAATTTTTAATGATCTGCATATTTTATATTATGTAGCAATATTAGTGTTCTCAATGCAGTATGGATAGCGAAATTATGGTATAGATAATAATTAGGCAGTGAAAAATAGAGTTAAACAATATACATTCGTTGTAAAATTTATAATAATAATTAACAAGGAAGGATAAGATTTTAAAGGCAATCATTTGCATAATTTATATATTAAAATAGATAGCGAAGAGTTGTGACTGGTACAGCGATATTAGATAATTCATTTGTTATACAATATCGGAAATAATAGCAGAAATGAACATTAATAGTCGATGCTTAAACGTTAATAGCAAGTAACGTCGACTAAATTCGTTTGTTTAGCAAAAGTAGATGAAATAAATTTTCAATGTCATAACCTAGAGCAAAATTCGTCATACGTATCGATCAATAAAATCCATATTTTCTAAAGCTTCCAAACATTTAGATAAGTGATGCACGTAGGTAAGAGTTGTGTTTAATTAAAGAGTGATTTAAGTAGCCCATAATGCTAAGTCGTAAATAACTTAAAGGCTAAGTTAAAGGAGGCGAGACCTTTTCGCATTTCGTTACTGTGTATCCTAGAATCCATAAAACTGTTTGATCTCCTTCGTTCATCACTCTTAAGGTTAATTAAACTTGCATATTACTCTATACTAAACGTTCTTAATGTTCTACTTTGGTAGCGATTTGCGTGCCATCGTCATTCAATGTATAAAGATCAAGTTGTTTGTGTGCAGATTTTTGGCGTTTAAAATTGATTTACGACTGAAATTCTTTAAAAAAAACTCGTCATTCTTGTAAACAACTATTCATTAGAATTGTTATTTTTATAGACTTAATTGGATTTCGCTTAATCATTCGATAGTTAATGGAACTCTCTACTGGGCATTTTTATTATTTTTTTTCTTGTCTATATATACAGTCATTAGTATCGGATAAAATAACAGTTCGATGCTTCTACAGTAGCAGTTAATTAACAACAGGTTATACAAGAGTATACATTTACAATATTAAATTATCCCGAATAGGAAAATAATCTTTTATACACAATTTTAACGTTTTAGAATTATTTATAATAAAATTAAACGAGACAATATAGTTTATTGCATAGTATACATCCTGTTTATTGTTAAACTTTGTAAAAAAAAAAAAAACAAAATAAGTAGAGATATTGGCTTGTCTCAAAATACGAAATGAGATACTGTAAAAGTTTTAATGGAAATCTATATTCAAAACTTACGTGAACAGAATAAGAAAGAACTATAAAAGTTACTAAAGATCAATACAACGATGCAGTTAAGTCTTGTAGGTTGTGTGTGTGTGTGTGTGTGCGCGCGCGTAACAAAACAAAAATTTCTTCCAGAAAACCAACATAACTTCTCTCTTTTCTATGTATATATGTATGTAGAATATACATATATTTTAATAAAATATATTTAAAATAAAAAAAAAAGAAGAGAAAATGTCCTACGGTAGATCAGTCTAATCTGTTTTCAAGATCCATCTCTGTATCCAAGTATGTTACTTTTTCTTGCATAATTTTACTTGCAGGATATTTACAGTTATGTTTTTTTTTTTTACATTTTCATAATATATTTTATTAAATTACAAGTAAAAATGCCGAAATTTGTTAAATAAAAAGTTTACTTTGAAAATTTAGTTAAAATCTTATAAAAGAAATAAAGACTTTATTACTTAAAATGTTCAATAATAAAACGTTTGTGCCTATAAATTATAATAAAAACAAAAAATATATATACATTCAAAACAACGTATTCAATACTAAAAAGTTAGAATTGAAAAGTTCAATATTGAGGACATTCACTAAGAAAAGTTGGAATAGTTAGAAAAACTATAAACTTTTTAAGATTTTTTTTTAAAATTTGAAGAATATTGAAACGGTATTGTGAGTCGAAAACATAAAATAGCATCTTGACCACATTATACGGTTAAAAGAGCTTGTTACAATAAAACAAATAGCCTAAAGTTTAATGCGAAGATTGGTAAGCTAAAGATAGAAGCTGGATGACTCGTAAGAAACAAACAAATATAAGAAAATATCTCTTATAAATGGAAAATTTATGAAAATTATTCATCAAAAAAGACTTAAAAAGAGTATTCAGTTGTAAAAAAAAAGAAACATTTCCCATTAAATTGTTCCTTCTTATATATTTGTGAAACGTACGAAGAAGAAAAGCAATATAGAAAAAGTGAAGCGTGATGGTTGGACCAAGGCTTTTGAGTATTTGTGAGGATCGTATTATTCGTGGCCGAGTCAAAACAATCGATCCGCAACATCGCAAGTAGTGGCAAATGAATGGAAAGCATAAACCTCTCCCTATGTCAAGAAGTGCTCCTATACTTCCTAGTCGATTGCTTGGAATGCGAATCGACGAAAACATTTCACTGAAAAAATCGTGTTAACTGCTTTTACCATAGCAGAAAGAAATCAACTAACTTAAGAACATAGATTCTTGACAAGGCCTTAATGGAAAAATGTAATATTTTAAGAACTGAAGTTAAAAAAAACAAAAACTTTTTGTTTATTTCTTCAAAAATTGGTCTGATTGACAGATCGAAATTCCTTCAAAAATGAATATAATATCCTTAAAAAAAATGTTTTTTTAATTCAGAGGGTGGTCCAAAACTCAGTTAACCGAGAACAACGATTTACAATGAAGCCACTGAATCACGAATTAACTGACTTTTGGGCCATCATCCTGTGTAGTTTTTAGAATATAACAGAAGAAATAGTTTATAAAAAAGTCTGTACAGTACATGTTACTATCAATTATAACTTAACTATGGAACTGCTGTTCACGCATCGTAGTGCTTGAACCCTATCCAGATTTCTCTTATATTTTTCAAGAAGATTTGGCATTGTTCCCATACACCAATACATTATAAGTAGGAATTTTATTCAATTTTTATTCATTCATTTTACTAATTATTTAATTTTTTCCCTTCTCTTTTAGACACACGGTATCAAAAATACCGCATTTAATAAACTCTATGCATCAAGAAATGAATATTTATGAGATACAATTAACCGTAAATATATAATAAAGTAAATTTACGAAGATGTGTTTGTTAAGAATGTAAAGGTATAGCAACTTGTATGGATTTGACACGTGATTATACCAGATTTTTGTTGTTGATAGCTTGTTGATTCAGCAAAACTATTGAATTAGCAAACATTCTGCAAACAAACAACAGAAATAAATATTTTGAAACATTTTCATCGCTTTTCTAACGTTAAAATTGATGTATGAAACGATTAACATATCATTTTTCATAAAAGTAAACATGTTGCAAATTAAACCACAAATTTTATTAGATCCAGCGTTTTAAAAATTAATTAAAATTGTTTCTCCAACTTCTGTACATTATTTACAAAGAAGAATTTTATATTTTATTGATTTTTATAACTTAAAATATTCTTAACAACATAAAATAAAATCGTCAACTATTAAATTATGAATATGCAAAAGCATCAGAGGAGATAAATAAGTACAGAACGACCACAACATGCAATAATTTTATGCAAAAAATACGATAAAAAATAATATAAAATTAAAGTTTATTCTGTTAATTAGTGAAATATTTGTATTTTATTTATTTTACAGAAATTATTGTATATTTTTATAGCTTCAGGAGGGATATCTCTTTATATTTGTAATATATTCCCTATCCTATCTAGCCTCTCTCAGCTCTTAATAAGTAAGATTTATAATTAAAATAATTTATTTATCATCATTTTCTTTATCCTCTTTCATCTCCTCATCGTTATCAACCTTCCCTCCTAAATAATTATAGTTAAAATTTATTTATAAAAGTATATAATAAAAGTCAAGTAATGTACTAAATTTTATCACGAATAAATATCTCAAAATATGTAAATAGCTTATAAATTAAAAAAGAATTTAACGAAGTGTGTAGGCCTGTGTAGTATAGTAAGTGTCTGATCAATCTGAAGTTTTAAGANTTCCAGCCATTCTCTATTAGCCAAATAGGGTAGTTCCCAATAATATAAGCCGATACATAAATCACTCGGCTTAGATCACACACAGGATCCACAGTGTTTACTATCAACAAGAAAAACATTATAACACGTCTACTAACCATCAACAATAAACATAAATTCGCAATGACGATAAACGTAAAGAAACTTTTGTCTTACGCTGCATACATGAAAAACAATGATTGTATATAATTTGTACTTATCACAAGTGCTGATAAACGAATTACAAGTATAATGGCATCTTCTCCTTATTTTCTTTTCTTGTAACCACACTTAAATGAAACATTACAACATGTATTAATTTTCAATAATTAATTTTTATATTTATTATATTTTAATAAATAAAATTGATTTACTTATTTATTTATTATTTATTAGTATTATTTATTTATTTTTAATAATAAAATCATTTCAAAAATTTGAAAATTAATTTTAAATATAAAATTATCCAAATTAAAAATTATGAAGATAAAAATATATTTATGAGTTTCATCCTCTTCCTGTTCCTCTTCATTATTATTCGTGTTCTCTTTCTCTTTCTCCTCATTATTCTTTTTTTACTCTTTCTACTCCTTTTCCTCATAATTATTATTTCATCCTTCCTCTATCTCAACATTATCTTTATCCTCTTCTCTCCTTTTCCTCTTCCTTCTCCTCCTTATCATAATTTAACCTCTTCTATCCTCTTCCTCTTCTTAATTATCATCTTTATCCTCTTCTCTCATTTTACTCTTCCTTTTCCTCTTCATCATCCTCGCCTCTTCTCTTCCTCCTCCTCATCATTATCTTTATCATCTTCTCTTATTTTCCTCGTTATTATAATTTTCTTTTATTCTCATTATTAATATCTATATTCCTCTCTTTTCAAGATTACCCTCTCCTCTTTTTTTCATCATCATCATCATCATCAATACAGAATAAAATAAGTGTTTTAAGCGAAGAAACGAAATTAAAATAATTTTAATACACATCATTCATCACATGAAAATAATTATATACTAAAAATTCATTTACTAAAATGAGTAAAATGTATTATNAAACTTCTGATGAAGTTAAAAGGCATAAAATATTTCCAGAAAAATTTTCTAGATTTCTCGTATTATAATTAAATGACGTAATTTATGAGCGTAAATCGTATAGTTTACGAACGTAAATTGTATTGTTTACGAAGGTAAATTGTATAGTTTACGAACGTAAATCGTATAATTTACAATATGAATTACATTATCAAGTTTTGTAACGTAAATTGTCTAATTTATGAACACAAATTAAATTATTAGTTCTAAAATTATATAGTTTACGAGTATATATATACAGTATTTTCTAATTTAAACTTAATTTTTAATGTATTAAATTACTTTCTACACTGACTACTGTGTTGTAAGGATGATGGAAAAGAGGAAAAACATTTTTATAATTGAAAAAAAAAAAATATATATATATATATATGTAAATTTAAATTGAATTTATAGAGATTTTTCTATAAGAAAATTAAGAAAAAAAAACAGACAATCTAAACTTACGTACGAAATTTTAAATGCATTAAAAGATAAAAATGCCAATAGAAAGAGCGAACAATCAGCAGTTACAACACTTTAAGGGGATTGAAGACGATTTATCTACATCCTATGCCAATGCAAGTGCCGTATAGTTGTTAATGCCATGGGAAAAAAAATAGATGGAACAGTCAAATTTAAGTCTTTAACTTAACAGTTGGGAGCCCTCTCTAATGGTCGAAGTCTGACTCATTGTATTTGTTCTTTATGAGTCATTCCAGCAGCTACAATAACTAAAAGCTGTTAGTGATTATTTTAGAATTACTTGTTTAACTTTTATGAAAGGAAAAAATATTCAATTAAATTAGATTTTTTAAAATATTTAAATAAATTTTATATATGTAAAATTTGTTTAAATGTCATAAAATAAATGTTAAATTCAATATAGATTTGGCATAAACTACATCAATGTCGCAGGTGATTGAATCGCCACTTTAACTTTTAACAACTACATCTTCACTTTGCAAAATTCTAAATAAGTTTTGCAGGGTTTTCAATTTTGTAGGACATAAGTAATCCATCTTTCAAATTGAATTTTTTTTCCTAATAATTTTGTAGATTCGCTCGCAGCATTTAAAAAGTATCAAATTTTTTTTTTTTAATGCCTTCCCCAACATACTGAAGATTTATTTATTTAAAAATATATTTCAATCTCCTTTACCTTAATCATGATGAAAAAATTTTCTGAATAAAATAATCGAATTTCTTTAATTTAATTTAATAAAATTGAAAAATAATTCTTTATTTTTTTCACGAGTTTCAAAGCGTGAATGCTTCAAAGTAACGTATAATTAAATCATAATTAAATTTTATTTATAATTGAAATTCGTTTAACTTGTTTTAAAAATTTTAATTTTTAATCGAATTATTTTAATTTTGATAAATTTTAATTGTAGTTTTTTTTCATTACGTGATTTAAAATCTTCATCTTACTAAATGATGCTGAATTAGATGAAAGGATGCAAGATAAGAATCTTTATATTCTTAATGTATTTAAATCGATTTCAAATCTTTTGTGACAATCTATGGTATCTTTATTATAATCTTTAAGCATATATTTATCCATTTAACATCAAACTTTCATCATTGATATACGTGATTAATCACTGCCAAATTTCCTAAATCATCACGTTAACATCAATAAATTTATCCTATTAAATAGATCCTTAAGCTATTTTCATCCTACTTAAATAACAAATTTAGTTTCAACCCGTACTATCTAACGATTACTAAATTTGCTCCACATCTTAACCATCCTTCTTCGAATATCAATCTAGTAAAGTTAGATTCGACCATCCTCATCAACATTACCAAACACATACCCTTCCCTTGGGCATCGCTAAACTTTATTCTCGCGAGAATTACTAAACGTAGATCCTTTCTAGAGTATCCTCATGAATATTAGTTTCTTCAACTATTCTCTTGAGCATTATCAAGGTTTTCCTTCAGCAATGCTCATTGGTATCATTATTCTCGCGAGTCTTGCTAAACTTGATAATATCCTTTACTCGAATGGAGTTAAGACAAGATTAAGATGCTTAAATTAATGTTTAAAAATTGAATTAAAGTGTAACAAACAGACGTAGACTGTGTTACACATTCTATCCTTCGAATCAATATCTTAAAATGGAAAGTCGGAGAAGAGAAAAATGCATATAAAACTACCAGTTATTACTAAAGCTCGTGTCTACGCAACGTAAACATTAGAAAATTTAATTAAGTAGTTTATATTATGCCAAATAACATGGTGCTATAATCATCTAACACGAAGAAGAGAGAGATGGCAATAAGAGAAAGAAGCAAACTACTACTAAAAATAACTTATATAATTACAAAGTTTGGAATTTTTCCAGGAGAAAAGAATTAATTCCTAAACTATTTAGCTTATAAAAATACATATAACACCTTAAATTATGTGATATATCTAAGGTATTTTTGTGTGTTTTTTTTAATGTGGATTACTGTATCGAATCGAAATTTCGTTTTTCTTGTAAGATCGAATTACCAAGTTGGATTTTCGATTTCTCTTTGGGGGCTTCTAATGTTCCAGAGAACAATGAAGCTAGGGAATGAAGCATTGGGGTAAAATGATTTCTCATTTATATCGTACTGCTGGAGAGAATTATCGACGTTTTAGCTAACTACCGTTGTTTGTGTTACGGAGAAGCAGGTGGTTAATGACGTAACTTATACAAATCTATCTGTCCAACAGGAGTAATTAAGTTCTGTAGCCAAAATGCTAATCCTTTATTTACATTTAAAATTTTCTTAAAGTTAATTATTAAAATGTTTCGCAACTCTTCAAAGATTTCTAATTGTAGAAGGACGATGAATACTTTTATTAAAATTTTTCTTTTCTGAATAATTTATTGTGTTTAATTCCTTATAAATTATTATTTTTTAATTATATTTTATGCTTTACGATGAATTCTTTTTAATTGGAGAATTATTTAATGACGCGATTTTTATAAAGATTTTTTTTTTTTACATTAAACATTAAAAATGTTATTAAAAAGTCTTGAAATTTAAGAGCAATTCTTAAAAACATATTTAAGAACTTTGGATTGGATTGATGCAGAGCCAGATTTATGTATAAGCTAATCAAGCAACAGCTTGGGGCTTTACGTTACGAAGACCATAGTTCTATTCTCAAAGACAATTTATTATACATTGCCCATTATTATTTGGCGAAAATTGGAAGACCTCTTGTGTGTCGTAGCGCAGGGCCACGGGAAGTCTGAATCCTGCTCTGAATTGATGGGATAAGTAATGCAACACATGGGCTATCTTCCGAAGGATAGGTCTATCCAAACAGGACTTTCTATGGGAAAATGGTTCCTATTTAGGTGTTAGACACGTGAATATAACACGAAAACTCCACGTAACCAGCCCGTAGGTCAGGACAAACTACCACTGTTCAGTAGTTTTCACTATTCAGTCGGCTTCAGAATTTTGAACTGAAAATAATATTACTTCGTCAGGATGTAGATACAACCAAGAAAAATTAATTTTGTATCTCTTATCAGAAAAACTTGTAGAAAAATAATAATAATATCGCATTCAAATTGAATATAGTACTTTTATTAAATAGCATATAACTATTGTTTAAACATTTTCACAAGTAACTATTGAGTGATACAAAAACATATTATTTAAGAGCACTTCAAAAGATACACGCTTCTAAAAATCTATTAAAACGTGTAATTTTTAGTATATTTAAACAAAAAAATATACTCCAAAGAAAGGGGGAAAAATGTAACTATCAGCTCAACTGCAGTGTGATCTTATCTACTCTTTTCCATGAAGTAACCATAACCATGTTTCGTAAATCAATCCCTCTAGAGATGAGGAGAAGAAATATGCGTGAACTAAAAACTACATAAAATAACCATAAAAATCTTTAGAAACCTTTAATAAAAAAACATAAAAGCTGCTTTTAAACATCGACGTTTTGTAAAAGATATTAACAGGAATTTAATATTTAATAATCCATTTATAGAAGATGGATAATGTAATCATAATTATGGCTGCCGATAGAGATAATAGAGCCTTTGATGTATCAGTGCAACTTATTCACTGTATTACTGCAATTATAACTTCTGTAAGTTTATTCTACTAGTAATTATAACCGATTATAAATTGCTAAATTATAGTGTAAGAGGACTTTAAGAGTAAATGTTTCGAATTTTCTAAATCCGAGAATTTTTGTGATTAAATTCGAATTCTTTTGTTAATTTAACGAAAATTTTTGTGTCAATTGGATTACTTGTATTAGAAAAAAAAATAAAATAAAAAATAAATAAATAAAAGAGATAACCAGAGTTGACACCACAACTGTGTTGTATAAGATGCGATGATACATTAAGGGGAACAAAAGGGGGGTATAGTTTTTCCGTTTACGGTGGTTGTTGTGTAAAAAGAAAGATGTATGACCGGTATCCATCATTTTCTGTGGCGGAAAAAAAACTAAAAAGAGAAAATCCAAGGAGGGGTATAAGCGAAGGAAAGAACTTTCTTGTCTTCAGCCGCCGGGTGAGATGACCTCTTCTACAGAATCCGATAAGTTTGAACCACGTTGTGTCAGTGGCGAATCGAAAGTTGAGACGTACTTTGTTTATTTTCTCCAGAATTTTGGAAGAAAAAATATTATTACATCAACAAAATAACGTTGTGAAACATTAAAAGAGTTTGTTGCTCTTTAGCAGGAAACAGAACTAAGCTTTTATCTTCTATTCGCGTTTTAAAAGTGATGATGGATAATTCGCTCTGTTTTTATTGGATTTTTAAATAAATATGTGTTTTTCTAGAAGAGATTTTAAATAATTTTATTATGTTTGTTTCCTCCTTAAAGTTTTAGCGACGATTGTTTGCTGCGTGATAAAGAGTAGCAACTGAAAATAAAATATTAATTAACTTGACATTAAACAGAATTAAATTGAAGAAAAGGAACAAGAAGAGAAAGGAATTATCATTATCTTACGAAAAATATAATTAATTTATAGTCATTAATGCTATTATAATTGAATTTGTACTTTTTAAAATCAACAAAGAAAAACAAATATAAACTTAGTATAGAAATTAATTAAGTTAATATAAAATCTGATAGAAAAATAAAGCTGAAAAAAAATAAGTTACAGAAGTTTATATTGTTAGAAGCAATCTGTTAATAATGACGAGTGCTTTTAAATCCGAGTTTTCTAAACAACCAACAAATCACTTTCTTAAGAGTGAGTGTGCAGATGCCATTCATCAATGTCTACTGCTGATATTAATGACTCATATGTCAACTAATTGGATGGTGGGACCTATAGTTATCGCTAACCTTTAACATCTGTCAACCGACACAAAACTATTTGTTTGCAAAGGAATTCGATTTCTAACTGAGAGGGGAGAGAGAGAGAGAACCATTTTTGGAAATCCGTTATTGGAAGATTGCTTCAGAAACTAATATATATCCAATAAATCGTCAAACAAATGCTTCTGAATAGAATCTTTTCCTGTTTCAAAGGAAACTCTGCTTTAAAAACCATTTCTTTAAATTTTGTTCGCGTAAAAGTTATGTTGTCAGAAAATCGTTTATTGTCAGGACGACGTTAACTCACTTGTCTAGATTCTCTTCCTTGTTTGATATTTTACTGTTATTTTTACACTTAAGGAAAAAAATAACCGTAGAAATCATAAAATTTATACATTTACCGTGCACATATGAATGAATCTTCAATAAAGCAAAGACATAAAGTTGTACAGAGAAAATGTCGATGACCGCATTGGTAGTTAGTTTCACGAAACAAACATTTCTTTTCTTATTTTATTTGCTTATTTTTTCGTTTGTTCTCCTCATATAAATTGTTTTATCTTCGAAAACAAACATTTTTTTTCTTATATTTCTTAAGGGCTCTTCAAAGATTTCTTATAGATCATCACAATAACAATTCATTACAGTATCTAGAAATGTTTTCGAACGTTACCATTATCAAACTCTTCATTCGGTAATCGACCTAACATTAGATAAATACAATTTATTATATTGTATAAGGCCAATTTTAGCGTACGAAAAACAAAATTCCAATTTGGTATGGATAGTTTCAATCAGAACTTGTTAAGTCGTATTATTTTTTTCCATTGTTATAGTCTATAAAAGCATACCCTCTTATACTTACTTTTGGAAGATAAGAATTAAGATAATGAAGAAAGTTGATTACAGTAAACGATGAAAGGATATTTATTAGATGAACAATAAATTAAGTGTTATTTTCTTTTAAATTGAGATAAATAAAGAGATAAGAAATGTGCTACTCTTCTTTTAACCATTAACATCAATGTTTCTCTCGAGTGTATTAGTCATTAGCTGACATTTACCAGGATTCTCAACAATGCACTCGAACCTCTTAACCAATTTCTAACGTTTCCAATGGAGAAATGACATCATTCTTTCTTTATCAAATCAAAGAATAATCACTTAATGAAGTCTCTAAGCGAATTATTATTTACTCTTTTTTTTTCATATATCTCGCCGTTATAAACTGGAAAAAAAGATGCGATTTTACTTGTAGCGTGTTCAAAAAGTAGAGAAAAGTATTATAAAGTGAAAGTTATCATCCATAACGGATATCATCCGTACAACTTATCAAGCATCAATCACAATATGAAAGACAGGATTACCATTATTGAATGGAACATCTGTTTCAACATGGATCTTGCGTGATGACAAGGAGGCATAATGTCTCTGAAGAAGAAGGAAACTATACGAGTGAAGCATAACTTTTGATTGAAGACGTTTACTTTCTTATAAATGTATCTTATAAGAAAAACTTCACTTGAAGTTCATGTTTGGTTCGTATCATATGAATGACCATTGCTAAAAATTAAATTTAATAGTATTAGAGTTTGATGTGTTATTTATTTTCACTTAAAAAACACACATTAAATACATTCTGCACGAAGAAAAAGTGTTGTATCCACTTTAAATGATCTTCTTAGTTAAGACGAGATGCTCGTTCTTCAATGAAAGAATTTAAATTCAAAGAAATTCGTGTGTAGTTTTTTCTTTTTCATTTATTTATTTTAATTTTATTACTAAAAATTTGGTATCTTCTTTTAATTAAAAGATATAAATTCAAAGAGAAGATCGTCGGTTTGAATAATCATTAAAAGAATTTTCATGTATTAATTTTCTGCTTAACTTTGCATTTTCATTAACATTCCTCCTTGATTTTCTAAATTATGCAACATGTTCTTGCTGCATTTTTTTTTCATTTCATTTTTTTTGTAATACAAAAATCGATATCACGATTAAAAAATGAAATATCAAGAATATTATTTTATCTTTTTTACTTTCATCTCTTGTATTAATTTAACATAATTTTCTCACCTTCTCTACATTAAGGTTTCAATCTTTGAAATAATTATTTAAATATTTTCTAACGAATAATATTCTTTTAGATAATTAGTTTGATGCAATTTAAATAATAATTTTTTTTATTGATTTGAAAGAAAAATAAAGAAAATATTGAGATATTCTCAATAATATTTTGGATATTCAGAAAAAAAAATAAATATGAGAAAGGAAAATTTAAAATTTATAGTTTTGTAATAGAGATTTTCTTTGTTTCTCTAGCAGTATTATGTAAGCATTTCTACTGTTTCATCATTTTTGAATTTCCGAAAAAATAATTCACTCGAACTTCCAATAACGTTCACCTCTCAACAACGGACACCTCTTAAAACAAAAATTCATACAAAATAACCTCCAAACAACAGACAATTTTTACGTTCCCGTCGGTGTCCGTCGTTCAGAGGTTCGAATGTATTAAATAAAGTATTTTCTTATTAGAGTTTCTAACTAAATTATTATGATTTATCCTCATCAGTTATAGCAGATTTATATAACAATAATAATAATACATTAAAATAAAATTATTCAAGATAATTTCGATTTAAACAAATTTAATTTTATTTAAAAAATCTCTTATTTAATCGTGTTAATAATTTCATAATTCTGGTTAAGAATTAATAAAGTAATCTTAATTGCACTTGAAAGTATTCTTAAAACTAAGAAATGAAGCCATAGAAACTAATAGTTTCATAACTGATTATACGTGTTCTATGTTAATAAAATTATATTTTAATTTAAATAATACATAATTAATTTAAAGATATGAAGATTTAGAAAGAAATAATGCTAAACTTCTTAAATATTAAATTTAATATAATAAATTGAGATATCAACACTGAAAATAGATAAGATACGAGCATCTCTATCATTCATCATCTACATCAATGAGATTATCAATCACAAAAAATCTAATTAAAAAAATATTTTAATAATTCAAAAAAATATAGGCCTATAATAAATTACTATTAAAATTTATAATATTTTTTATAAAATAAAATATCAAATAATTATTTTCTCATATTTTTTTTAAAAAATATATATAATTATCATCTAAAAGATGCTTCGTTTTCTATAGTAAAATTTAAAATCTTCTCATTGAAAGGAGAATAAATTTAAATAAAAGAAATATTTTAATATTTTGGCAAAAGAATTCTTAAAGAGTAAAATATATTTGATTAGATATTGCAGGAATATCACATAAAGGAATAAAAAAAAAAAAAATTGGGTNTTCTAAATTATGCAACATGTTCTTGCTGCATTTTTTTTCATTTCATTTTTTTTGTAATACAAAAATCGATATCACGATTAAAAAATGAAATATCAAGAATATTATTTTATCTTTTTTACTTTCATCTCTTGTATTAATTTAACATAATTTTCTCACCTTCTCTACATTAAGGTTTCAATCTTTGAAATAATTATTTAAATATTTTCTAACGAATAATATTCTTTTAGATAATTAGTTTGATGCAATTTAAATAATAATTTTTTTTATTGATTTGAAAGAAAAATAAAGAAAATATTGAGATATTCTCAATAATATTTTGGATATTCAGAAAAAAAAATAAATATGAGAAAGGAAAATTTAAAATTTATAGTTTTGTAATAGAGATTTTCTTTGTTTATCTAGCAGTATTATGTAAGCATTTCTACTGTTTCATCATTTTTGAATTTCCGAAAAAATAATTCACTCGAACTTCCAATAACGTTCACCTCTCAACAACGGACACCTCTTAAAACAAAAATTCATACAAAATAACCTCCAAACAACAGACAATTTTTACGTTCCCGTCGGTGTCCGTCGTTCAGAGGTTCGAATGTATTAAATAAAGTATTTTCTTATTAGAGTTTCTAACTAAATTATTATGATTTATCCTCATCAGTTATAGCAGATTTATATAACAATAATAATAATACATTAAAATAAAATTATTCAAGATAATTTCGATTTAAACAAATTTAATTTTATTTAAAAAATCTCTTATTTAATCGTGTTAATAATTTCATAATTCTGGTTAAGAATTAATAAAGTAATCTTAATTGCACTTGAAAGTATTCTTAAAACTAAGAAATGAAGCCATAGAAACTAATAGTTTCATAACTGATTATACGTGTTCTATGTTAATAAAATTATATTTTAATTTAAATAATACATAATTAATTTAAAGATATGAAGATTTAGAAAGAAATAATGCTAAACTTCTTAAATATTAAATTTAATATAATAAATTGAGATATCAACACTGAAAATAGATAAGATACGAGCATCTCTATCATTCATCATCTACATCAATGAGATTATCAATCACAAAAAATCTAATTAAAAAAATATTTTAATAATTCAAAAAAATATAGGCCTATAATAAATTACTATTAAAATTTATAATATTTTTTATAAAATAAAATATCAAATAATTATTTTCTCATATTTTTTTTAAAAAATATATATAATTATCATCTAAAAGATGCTTCGTTTTCTATAGTAAAATTTAAAATCTTCTCATTGAAAGGAGAATAAATTTAAATAAAAGAAATATTTTAATATTTTGGCAAAAGAATTCTTAAAGAGTAAAATATATTTGATTAGATATTGCAGGAATATCACATAAAGGAATAAAAAAAAAAAATTGGGATATAAAATCGGTAAGCCAAAAAGTCATTATTTGATATTGTAGTTGCAGTAAAACACGATATTTTTCCTATTTTTATTCCTGTTTCCGGAAATATACTGCAATGTTCATATGCATTAAAATGAGTATAAATATTAGCACATGAAAAAGGAAGATTCACTTAGAAATTCGTATTGAAAGACGATGCACTCCTTTCAACAAAACTGAAATTCTACTGAAGTAAAAAGAAAATAGGATAAATTCAACAGTAATAAATATTTTTAAAAAATTACTGAAAAAAAAATCATTTACAAAGTTCAATTATTATTTTAAATTTATTTTGATTTACAAATAAATTAATTTAAAAAACATTTTTCCTTCGATTAATATTAGGAAACAATAATGCACATTTATGAATATTAAAAAGTAGTATTTATTAAAAAATAATAATTTTTAGTACGTTTTTCTGATAAATTTAATAAGTTTTTTGATGAAATATCATGCAAGGAATATTTTAAAGATAATTGAATATTATTATTATTATTATTATTTTAATAATTTTTTTAAGAAAATATATTTAAAAAAAAAAAATTCTATTAAAACTCACAAAACACTACTTAATATTCATTTTAGGACGTTGGAATTAAGTAAAGATATTTTTACTATCAGATATTTATTACAACACTTCATCTTTTATGCAGATTTTCATCCATTGAAAACTTTAATTTGTTTCCTCTGTTGGTTATCTTTCAATACATTTATTGATTTTGATGTTGAATAAAAATTCAACTTATTAAACTAATTTTTTTTTGTGTGTGTGTGATTTTTCTTAGAAGATATCCAAGAAAAACACCAACCAAAAAAATATATATATATACTTAAGTAAGTGAAGAGAGTGCGTAATTTTTTTTAATATATCATAAAAATTGATAGTTATTTAGATTAATATACATAAAAAATTACTCACAGAAATGTTTAAAAAAATTATTTATTTTATGTTCTAAAAATAATGTCATAAACTTTAAAAATTTTATTAAAATTCAATAAATTATAAGGGTTTTTCTCTTCTTCTTCACCTCACTATCAACTTAACTTGATTAAGTTTTTTTTTTTTTTCCTTTTCTACTTTTCTTTGTCAGTTTAAAAATTAATCCGGATATTGGGAAATCCAGAACAATAAAAATGTTGAAATTTGACACATACAAACATAATATATATATAAATCTTCACTCTTGATAAAGAATTTTATAGAAAAGACATTATTCTTAAGGGAAAAATATTGGAAATGTGTATTCTTTGCTACAAATATTGTGTAGAAACTACTGAAAATGATGTATCAGTATCAAAAGAATACATTAAATATATATATAAAGCTATAATATTATATCGATAGAATTTTAATTATCCTTAAAGTATAGAGTTTAATGATAATGATAATCATTTTCTGTACGTTTAAGTGACACTATGAAGATTATAAAATTAATGACGCCCGATAAACATGGTCAATTTGACGTGTATAAACATTGTAAAAAAATGTATATAGTGTTTTTTTTAAACTTGTTTTAATGATCGATTGTTACAAAAATATCATGCCAAGTAATTAAGGTTGATATGAAGTATTAGAGCTTCACATGCACCTGTTTTCGTCAAAATATAGGAAAAATTAGAAAATATTATATTGATTATTGAAGCTTCCATTGAAAATTGACAAATTTTAATTATATAATTATTTAAAAAACAATTTTTAATATTTAATTTACGAAATATCACATTTCATTATTGATAATTTATTTATCTTTTTACCACTTCTTCAATCTATAAACATGTGTGCACATAGGAAAAATTGTAATTTCTTGGATGAACTTCTGCTAAATTGTTTACTGCCACAAGCTATATATATATATATATATCTTATGTCGACATAAAAAACAAAAAGTTATGTGTCAAAAAACATAGTTATGTCATAACTGTATGAATGTTTCCAGCTACATTTGAGCCGTGGGCTAAGGACACAGACAATACTGGCTGATTAGGTCTCATCAGAAAGGACATGTTGCAATCAGTATTGTCATGTTTTGTTCTTTCCAATATCGGAATTTTCTTTCTAGATAAGAAAGGTTTGCTTAGCTTTGAGTTAATCAAGAAACCTTTCTGATATTTTTATATCTTTATATATAATTTTTTTTCCTTATATAAACTCGAATTTTCATTAATTCTAGCTTTATAAACATAATCCAAAACTAAGTGTATGAACGTATAGATTAGTTTTTAATA